>NC_079224.1:6545115-6546479 GCF_029633865.1 Lampris incognitus | reverse complement strand
AGGGATAGCTGTTTCTGAACTGATTGTCTTGCCAACCACATCTGCTGTGTCTGATCATTTTCTCATTAAATTTGAAGCATTATTGGCCCGTCCAGTTAATGTATGAACAGATGTCATCGCCACTCACCACATTGGTGCATCCACTGTAGCTGCATTTGGACCTCAGTGCAGCCTTTGACACCATTGGTCACTGTAAACTCAGACAGAATAAATGGTAATTTTGGTGTCTCTGGCTTAACTCTCTCTTGGCTTAAGTCCTACTTATCTGGAAGAACACCGTGTCTGCTATAATAATATTACAGCAGAATTCTCTGACATTAAATACGGAGTACCTCGGGGCTCAGTTCTTGGCCCTCTACTTTTCTCTCTTTTTATTTCACCTCTTAGCAAATTTATACACAGCCATGGAATAAATTTCAATTGCTATACGGTTGATACTCAGATGTATGTGCCTATAAGTGCTGATGATCGTACTTAAATGACTAATTTAAAGACCTGCTTGGTTGCTGTGAAAATTGGATGTCACTAAATTTGCTGCTTTTAAATTCAAATAAAACTGAGATGCTGGTCGTTGGCCCTGCTAGACACGGACAACAGTTTGATCAAGTAACAACAGTTATTGAAAACTGTGATTTCACAAAGTGTACCAGACAAAATCTTACATGTTACATTTGATCCCAGCCTTTCCTTTGATAAGTGCATCAATGAAATCACCCAGACTGCCTTTTTTCCCTTACGTAAAATAGCTAAGATTCGGTTTTTCCTGTCCATGTCTGATGCAGAGACTCTAGTACATGCATTTGTTCATCCAGACTTGCTTAATGTAATGTTCTGTTCTCAGGTCTGCCACATTCTAGCACTAAATAATGGCTCAAAATGCTGCAGATAGAATCCCAAATAAAACTAGAAATTGTGACTATATTACACCGATTCTTGCCTCCCTTCATTGGCTTCCTATCCATGTTAGATCAGACTTCAAGTGCTTCTGCTGACTTATAAAATCCCAAATGGGCTTGCCCCATCTTACCTGTCTGATCTCCTTATACCGTACATTCCATCTCAAGCTCGCCACTCTCAAATACAGGGCTCCTGTGTGTACCCAAAATTAAAAGAATGTCCCCCTGTCTGCATGTGTAGTCTGTCTTCCTCCCAGGTCTTCATGGTGTTTGTGGTCTCCACCTGGACGCTGCCCTCTGACCTGCCAGTTAGAGGGCAGCAAGTTGTCAATCCTGCCTGCACTGTGCTGTGTTAAAGAATAGAAGACACATACACGTTGAGGTAGCGTTAACTTCACGGCAGGAGGATTTATTCTTCCGTGTGTGCTGGAAATGCTGTTCTATAACACCAAGCACAATGTGCCATCT
>NC_079224.1:6387615-6535115 GCF_029633865.1 Lampris incognitus | reverse complement strand
TCTCAATGGATTATCACGCTGATCTGGAAAAGGAAAGGGGATTTTTATAGAGAGGAACTTCTTTCAGCGGCTCAGAGCGTTTCATGTCTGCACCAAACACTGTGGCTGTGTCGTGCTCTTTTCATGTTTCGGTGAAACTATTGCATTATTATGCACTGTGGCTGGATGTCTAGCCTGTGTATTTGCGCTAAATGAGCCTTTAATTAATTAGTGGGGGATATTGCATCATAGCCCTTTAATGCTCCGTTAGTCATCGGCATAAAACTCAGCAATCATTTGCATGTGTTTTATGTACCGAATATCTGCAGTCTAGTCAGTCTCTGGGGCTTTCATATCAGACTTTTGATGCTATAAAAAGCCTTGATGGTGGGTTTGGAAATAGGGTCAGTTGCCAATGCCAGGGCTGTTGTCTGATCCCAGTACGTCACATGGTAGCGGCATAGGCTTAGACTTGGGTCCCTCCCAACGCCAAGGAACGACTGAGCTGTCCCTACCGATATTTGTTGCTGTCTCAAATGACTTTGGTCGTTTTAGCTTCATGACCGCTCCCATCCATGAGCGTTAGGTCTATGCAGGGGTGCAGGTTGACTAGCGAGGGCAGTAGCTCGTGGACACAGTGTACGGTGGAGGGGGGATGAGAAGAGGTTGGCATACGTCATAGTTTAAAAGATTCACCTTAAACGATTCTATCAGGATCTGTTATCTAGGTCTAATGTTAGTTAAGTTAACCATTTTGAAGTTCAGAGCTCAGGTCTAGATTGTTTGCTAACTTATATCCGTTGCTCGAACATGCCATGATTTTAACATTATCCACTAACATTTTATTGTCGATAACGTTACAGCGAAATGAGGCCACACGCTTACACGAACACAATTCAAGGCACTCAACATAAAGGTTTAAAAAAGACCATCAATGAGCGATACCAAACATGATACCGACGTTAAACAAAAAGAATATAATTCTTATTATTTAATTATTAATCTTATTATTATTCAGTGTGTTCAGCTCCAGGTTGTTATGGCCACACCAGAGGGCCAGCTGATCAACCTCCCGTCTATATGCAGACTCGTCACCATCCTGGATAAGGCCAATGATGGTTGTGTCATCCTCAACCTTCAGGAGTTTAATTTGTGTAGAGGAAGAGTAGAGGGGAGATCACATATTTTGGGGGGGGGGGGGGCGCCGGTGCTGATTGCCCGGGTGCTGGATGTGATTTTCTCCAGCCTCTCCAGCTGCCTCCTGTCTGTCAGGAAGTTTTTAATCCACTGGTAGGTGGGGACTGGTACAGTGAGCTGGGTGAGTTTGGAGTGGAGGATATCTGGGACGATGGTGGTGAATACTGAGCTGAAGTCCACAAACAGGACCCCTTGCATATGTCCCTGGGGAGTCGAGGTGTTGGAAGATGTAGTGCAATCTCATGTTGACTGCATCATCCACTGACCTGTTTGCTCGGTAGGAAAACTGCAGGGGGTCGAGCAGGGGGCCTGTGATTGCCTTCAGATGGGCCAACACCAGTCTCTCGAAGGATTTCATGACCACAGATGTAAGGGCAATGGACCTGTAGTCATTTAATCATGTGACATGCGGTTTCTTGGGGACTGCGGAGATAATGGAGCTCTTGAAGAAGGAGGGGACTCCACACAGCTCCAGTGATCTGTTGAAGATCAGTGTAAAAATGGGCGCCAGCTGGTCAGCAGACTTTCAGACAGGAGGGTGACATGTCACCTGAGCCTGGTGCCTTCCTGGTCATCTGTCTCTGAAAGAGCTGGTGCACATCCTCAACACAGATCCTGAGTGCGGATGGGGGACCGGTGGGGAGGGGAGAGGTGCTGGCAGGGGGTGCGGTTGTTTGTGTGCTGTGGCTGGAGAGGGTGAGGGGTGTGAAAGTTTGCTTTTCAAACCTACAGTAAAACCCAGTTAGATTGTCAGCCAGTTGATGGTTCCCTGCAGTGTGGGGGGATGGCCTCCTGCAGTTGGTCATGTCTTCATAAACCTCTCCAGACTAATGATGGGTTGTTGGCAGAAAACCTGTTTTTCAACGTTTAATAGCAGCAACTTTTTTGCCACTCTGATCTTCGTGAGTATATTTCTGGCTTTGTTATATCAGATCCTGTCTCCACTCCTGTGGGCTTCCTCTTTGGCCTGAAGAAGCTGCCTGAGTTTTGTTGTGATCCAGGGCTTATTGTTGTTAAAGGTACAGAAAGTTTTCGTGGGCAAACACATGTCCTCACAAAAGCTGATGTAAGATGTCACAGTGTCAGTAAATTCGTCCAAGTCTGTCTCTTACTGTCCTCCTCCTCCTACTACTACTACTACTACTACTACTACTACTTCTACTACAACTATTCTCAGCTGCTCCTGTTAGGAGTAACCACAACAGATCATCCATTTCCATCTCTTCCTGGCCTCTGCATCTTCCTCTGTCACACCAGCCCCCTGCATTTCCTCCCTCACCACATCCATAAACCTCCTCTTATTTTTTTTTTATTACTTCATTGATCCCCGTGGGGAAATTCTTCCTCTGCATTTAACCCATCTTATTTGTGTAGCTAGAAGCAGTGGGAAGCTGCCGTGCAGTGCCTGGGGAATATTCATATTCATATTCATATTCATATTCAGCATCCTTCTCCCAATATAGCATCTCTCCTCCACACATGTCCAAACCATCTCAATCTTGCCTCTCTTGCTTTGTCTCCAAACCGTCCAACCTGAGCTGTCCCTCTAATATACTCGTTCCTAATCCTGTCCTTCTTCATTACTCCCAATGAAAATCTTAACATCTTCAACCCTGCCACCACCAGCTCCAACTCCATCTCCGGTATTTTCGTCAGTGCCACTGTCTCCAAACCATACAACATAGCTGGTCTCACAATCATCTTGTAAACCTTCCCTTTAACTTTACTTTGGACAGTTGACCCTGAGTATTTAAACTCATTCACCTTCATCACCTCTACTCCTTGCATCCTCATGATTCCACTGTCCACCCTCTTATTCACGCATATGTATTTTGTCTTGCTCCTACTGATTTTCATTCCCTTCCTCTCCAGTGCATACCTCCACCTCTCCAGGCTCTCCTCAACCTGCCGCTACACTACACTACTATCACTACAGACCACAATGTCATCTAAGAACATCATAGTCCACAGAGACTCCTGCCTGATCTCGTCCATCAACCTGTCCATCACCATTGCAAACAAGAAAGGGCTCAGAGCCGATCCTTGATGTAATCCACCTCCACCTTGAACCCATCTGTCATTCCAATCGCACACCTCACCACTGTCACACTTCCCTCATACATATCCTGCACCACTCCTACATACTTCTCTGCAATCCCGACTTCCTCATACAATACTACACCTCCTCTCTCGGCACCCTGTCATATGCTTTCTCTAAATCCACAAAGACACTATGTAGTAACTCCTTCTGACCTTCTCTATACTTCTCCATCAACACTCTCAAAGCAAACATCGCATCTGCAGTACTATATGCTGGCATGAAACCATACTGCTGCTCGCTGATCATCACCTCTCCTCCTCTTAACCTGGCTTCTATTACTCTTCCCCATATCTTCATGCTGTGGCTGATCAACTTTATACCTCTGTAGTTGCTGCAGTTCTGCACATCGCCCTTTCTCTTTAAGATTGGTACCAGTATGCTTCTTCTCACTCCTCAGGCATCCTCTCACTTTCCAAGATTGTGTTAAACAATCTAGTTAAGCCCGAGGAGGAAACGCCGAGGGCAGTCTGACAGGACGCGGAAGTAGGGCAGGCTAAACTAACTGCTAGTCCATGCAGACCGGCGGTTCTGACAGTCATCCTGGCTGGAGTTCGTTCCCTTGGACAGTGATTTTTTGTTTAGTTTGGATATGTGTGTTTGTTTGGATATGTGTGTTCTTGTAGTTTTTGGATGTGTTTTTGTCCTTGTTGTGCTGCTGTTGGCTGTGGGAAATGGCATTTTGTTTCATTTCATGTATGCAGGTGCATGAAGTGAAACGACAAATAGTGTCCCTGTTCTTGATTCCTATACACAAAAATGAAAATTTATATGAAGTCATTGTGAGAGGTCACGGTCCATGATTGTTTTCTTAAATTATTCAAGTGACTTGAAATGGTATTTTGGGAATCACAGTCAACTCGAACAGCATGACGCTTTGTCTACCGCCATTGGCAGAAATTCCCTTAAGCTTTAATTACGGTACCATTAATAGTAATATTGATATTTAGTGTAAACGTGTCAATTAGTTTCTTTCAGAAGAATCATACCAGAATTGAAAAATCTAGCCAAACTGAGGAACTTTGTGTGGTATTGTTGTATTCTAAGGGTTAATCTGCTTCAATGCCAAGTCTCATTTACAATGTGCAGTGCAACTCAGAACCAGCTTTACAGCCCTCCTATTGAGAATAGATTAGATGTGGAGTTCTGCAGAAACAGTGAGATGTGTCAAGGAGCAATGCCTTCACCCTAATGATTTTTCTATATTCCAACCTCTGCAACAATATTAGTTTCCTAAATGAAGAGGTAAGACTTGAGTTGGTCCCCAGGTGCTGCCCACTGCTACTAGCTCCACAGCTAGGATGGTTTAAATGCAGCCCAATAAAGTATTTCAGAATCAAAGTTTAAAAAAAAAATCTGAAACAAAAGATTTTACAATTCACAATAGGAAGGATAATGCATTTTAATCATTCTCAAAGATGCTTTACATAAATTAGAATAAACTTAACACACCAAAAGCATGCAACACAACATTAATCACACATGAAAGCAAGTCCAAAGAGGTGAGTCCTGATTAATGACTGCTGCAGATCGCAGCAGTCTCTGACGTGTTTGGGGAGGGAGTTCCACGAGGAGGGGGCAGCAGGTCCAGTGCTCAGTCCTTAGTTTGCCTCAGATTAGGGGGTGGATAAGAGGTGTATCTTGAGATGGGATTCTGAGTCTAATGATTTGGGGAGTGAGTTCTAGAGCCTGGGAGCTGCCCTGGAGAGGGCTCAGTCACCAAAGCCGGAGGTTGGGCCTGGGGGTGGAGAGAAGGGAGGCTGAGGTGGATCTGAGGGACCGAGAGGGTTGGTAGGGGGAGAGGAGGTCGATGAGGTATGGGGGAGCCAGTTGCTGAAGAGCTTTGTAAGTGAGAACCAGGATTTTGTAATTGATCCGGTTGGAGATGGGTAGCCAGTGGATGTCTTTTAGGACTGGTGATGTGGTGCCAGGATTCGGTGAAAGTTAAAAGTCAGGTGGATGCGTTCTGGACCAGTTGAAGTCTCTTGATAGAGCGAGCACTGATGCCAAAGAGGAGTAAGTTGCAGTAATCACGGCGGGAGGAGATGAAGTCATGGATGGATCAGTGTCTCAGCAGCAGGGCATGCGAGAGAGGGTCTTATTTTCACAATGTTGTGAAGGAGGATTTGACAATTTGGCGGATATTGGGCTCAAGGATCACACCAAGGTTGAGTGCCAGGGAAGAAGGGGAGACAGTAGTGAGGAGTAGGAGTGTGAGGTTGTTGACTTGGCTGAGAATGGACTTGGAGCCAATGAAGAGTTCAGTTTTGTCACTTGAGTTTGAGGAGGTTTTGCTGCATCCAGACAGACAGGAGTCAATGAGAGAGAGGGGATTTGGTACTGAGGTATATCTGGGTGTCATCAGCATAGCCGTGCAAATCCAGGTTGAAATGGCAGAGAATCTAACCAAGAGGGAGGATGTAGATGATGAAAAGAAGTGGGCAGAGTACAGAACACCTTGTGTGACTGTGGATGGAACAGAGGCATGGTTGTGAAGTGAGATGAAATACGACCTGTTGGAGAGGTAGGACTGGAGCCAGCTGAGTACAGTGCCTTTAAATACAGACATCTTTCAATCTGGTGAGCAGGATGTTGTGGCTCACAGTATCAAAGGCTGCACTCATAGGGGAGGATGAGGATGTTAAGGGCTCCAGTATCAGCAGAGGTTAGGAGGTCGAGTACTTTCAGGAGCGCCGTTTCAGTGCTGTGGAGCGGGCGAAAACTTGACTGGAGGGGTTCGAGTCGGTTGTTGGAGTTCCTTTACCCCCCTGCCAAGTTGGATATTCTTGGATACTATTTTTTTTAGATATTCTTCTCTAGTTTCTAATGAAGTCTGATTCTTTGTGTTTTTTATGAGCATTTTTAAGATGAGCATCCAACTGATATAAATGTTGTGTAGCTGCAACATTAGTGGGGTAATAAAAGAGTTTCTCATTGTCTCTGTTGTCCGTGAGATAACCACAAAGAGCTGAACTCAGAGTTGAAAGGCATCACAACCCCGCGTGGGATTCTGCAGAGCTCCTTGTTAGGGGACGGGTATCTGGTGTACCTCATGGTCCAGACACACTAAAGCCCGTTTGAATGGCAAGGGCATGCCTCATCATGTCAACATTTCAATTTATTAACGTTTTCACTGAAGGGGCTCTAAGGAAGGACGGCCTGCTGGTTAATCCATATGTCACTGAGCCTCACCCTCATTTCAAAATGTGTTTGATAACCGTGGAATTAAGGCTCGATTCTGAGACAATTTTCAATATTCATCACTGGCACAATTATGAGCCAATCACTTCTGAGTAATAAAACATTATGATATAGAGAAAATCACAGTTAAATACATATGATGCCTTCCAGACATGTCTCCCCCCTTTGTAAAGGACCGGCAATATTGTAACAATCCCGGATGAAAACCCGTGTCTCCCACCCCGCAAGCGACAACGTTAACCAGTCGACTAAAGGGTCCGACCCGTTACCAAGGGCTACCGAGCCTATTCATCCGGGATCGTTACAATATGTTTCTAAACACACACTGACAATGAGCTTTATAGTAAACTAGTTTCTGTCGACCTCAGAATCAGAAACATCATTTCCCCCCAGCCCCCAGGAGTGCAACACAAAGACGGAAACACATAAACAAAAACTACAAGAACACACATATACAACGCTAACACACATATCTAAACTAATAAATAAATAAATAAATAAATAAATAAATCACTGTCTAGGAGAACGGACGCCAGCCAGGATGACTGTCGGACCTGCTGGTCTGCATGGGCTAGCAGTTAGCTTAGCCTGCCCCGCCTCCGCGTCCTGTCAGACCGCCCTCGGTGTTTCCTCTTCGGACGCAGCTCCGGTCAGGGCCCTGGGCCCTGGACCCACAGGACGCAGCAGACCAAGCTCTCCCAGCCGATCCAGCGCCAGCTCTCCCAGCCATCAAACGAAGACACGCTTAGACACAGACGAGGACAAAGACCCTGCATGGACGGTGCTGGCTGAGGCCGCAGCAAACGTGAATTTGTGCCGCCATCTTCCCACACCGGAGGGGGGAAAAAATCTGATTGTTCTACATAGATCACATCCAATATGAGATAAAACTTTAACATTTGAGACTCAGTAATTGAATTTCTCTGTAACATGGCCATGGAAGGTTCAAGCAGATTGGTTAGATGGTAAAGTTCTCTCAGATGTCTTACCTCAGGACCCACAGAGATCACGAGAATATCATGAGACGTCTCTGCTCTTGCAAGACTGCTCCTCCCCCTTCCTCTTATTTCAGCTGGCTCCTCATTTATACATTAAGTTTGGCTAATTGGACCCTGGCATGGGGCAGTTAACATATACCTGTTACCTTTTTTAATGTCAAGGTATTGAGAACTAAAGGGAGGAAAGTTTTCCTTCCTTATAACGTTTTCCTTCCTTTGCCTTCTTCCACTGAGCCTGTACATACACTACCGTTCAAAAGTTTGGGATCACCCAAACAATTTTGTGTTTTCCATGAAAAGTCACACTTATTCACCACCATATGTTGTGAAATGAATAGAAAATAGAGTCAAGACATTGACAAGGTTAGAAATAATGATTTGTATTTGAAATAAGATTTTTTTACATCAAACTTTGCTTTCGTCAAAGAATCCTCCATTTGCAGCAATTACAGCATTGCAGATCTTTGGCATTCTAGCTGTTAATTTGTTGAGGTAATCTGGAGAAATTGCACCCCACGCTTCCAGAAGCAGCTCCCACAAGTTGGATTGGTTGGATGGGCACTTCTTTGAGCAGATTGAGTTTCTGGAGCATCACATTTGTGGGGTCAATTAAACGCTCAAAATGGCCAGAAAAAGAGAACTTTCATCTGAAACTCGACAGTCTATTCTTGTTCTTAGAAATGAAGGCTATTCCATGCGAGAAATTGCTAAGAAATTGAAGATTTCCTACCCCGGTGTGTACTACTCCCTTCAGAGGACAGCACAAACAGGCTCTAACCAGAGTAGAAAAAGAAGTGGGAGGCCGCGTTGCACAACTGAGCAAGAAGATAAGTACATTAGAGTCTCTAGTTTGAAAAACAGACGCCTCACAGGTCCCCAACTGGCATCTTCATTAAATAGTACCTGTTAGAGCCTGTTTGTGCTGTCCTCTGAAGGGAGTAGTACACACCGGTGTAGGAAATCTTCAATTTCTTAGCAATTTCTCGCATGGAATAGCCTTCATTTCTAAGAACAAGAATAGACTGTCGAGTTTCAGATGAAAGTTCTCTTTTTCTGGCCATTTTGAGCGTTTAATTGACCCCACAAATGTGATGCTCCAGAAACTCAATCTGCTCAAAGAAGTGCCCATCCAACCAATCCAACTTGTGGGAGCTGCTTCTGGAAGCGTGGGGTGCAATTTCTCCAGATTACCTCAACAAATTAACAGCTAGAATGCCAAAGGTCTGCAATGCTGTAATTGCTGCAAATGGAGGATTCTTTGACGAAAGCAAAGTTTGATGTAAAAAAAATCTTATTTCAAATACAAATCATTATTTCTAACCTTGTCAATGTCTTGACTCTATTTTCTATTCATTTCACAACATATGGTGGTGAATAAGTGTGACTTTTCATGGAAAACACGAAATTGTTTGGGTGATCCCAAACTTTTGAACGGTAGTGTACATGTGAACAATCTTTAGATGACGTCTTTATGGTCAGTCCTTTTCAGTCAAGACAGACTGAAGTACTCTTCTTATATTCTATAATTCTGTAATAATTTTGTTATCCTGTTTCTATGTCGTATTGTGCAAATTGTGTAAACACAACATCCATTGCACGTTGTCCATCTTGAGACAGAGATCCTCCTCTGTTGCTCTCCCTGAGGGTTCTTCCTAATTTTTCTTCCTGTTAAAGGGTTTTCTAGGGAGTTGTTTCTTATCCGAAGTGAGGGTCTAAAGACGGGCTGTTGTGTTGCTGTAAATCCCACTGAGGCAAATTTGTAATTTGTCCTACTGGGCTGTACAAATAAAACTGACTTGAATTGGCAGCTCACATATCTGGAAAAGATACTTTGTTGCACTAAAATGGTGAAATGACTTCTGGCTTTGGCAGTGAATGGGTGTGCTTTAAGTACAGACTGCACTAACTTAACACAGAGCACAATCCCCCATACACTACATACACTATATACACTATACACTACATACGTTTCATACACTACATCTGCTAAATCTGCTATATACACTATACATACACTACATACACTACATACGCTACATACAGTACATACAGTACATACACTACATCTGCTACATACACTATACATACACTACATACACTACATACGTTACATACAGTACATACACTAGATACACCACATGCACTATATACACTACATACACTACATACACCACATGCACTATATACACTACATACACTAGATACACCACATGCACTATATACACTACATACACTACATACACTATATACACTATACACGAAATACGCTTCATACATTACATATGCTACATCTGCTACATACACTATACATACACTACATACGCTACATACAGTACATACAGTACATCTGCTACATACACTATACATACACTACATACACTACATACGCTACATACACTATATACACTATACACTACATACGCTTCATACACTACATATGCTACATCTGCTATATACACTATACATACACTACATACACTACATACGCTACATACAGTACATACACTATACACTACATACGCTTCATACACTACATATGCTACATCTGCTATATACACTATACATACACTACATACACTACATATGCTACATACAGTACATACAGTACATACACTACATCTGCTACATACACTATACATACACTACATACACTACATACGCTACATACAGTACATACACTACATACACTATATACACTACATACACTACATACACTGTACAGTACATACACTACATTCACTACATACTCTATATGTGCTATATACGCTGCATACACTACATACATTATATACACTACATACACTTATACACCATATACACTACATACACTATATACACTACATATGCTTCATACACTACATACACTACATCTGCTACATACACTACATACACTACATACACTACATATGCTACATACAGTACATACACTACATACACTATATACACTACATACACTACATACACTGTACAGTACATACACTACATTCACTACATACTCTATATGCGCTATATACGCTACATACACTACATACATTATATACACTACATACGCTACATACACTTATACACTATATACACTACATACGCTATATACACTATATACACTACATACACTATATACACTACATACGCTTCATACACTACATACACTACATCTGCTACATGTACTATACATACACTACATACACTACATATGCTACATACAGTACATACAATACATACACTACATCTGCTACATACACTATACATACACTACATACACTACATACACTACATACACTATATACACTACATACACTATATACACTACATACGCTTCATACACTACATACACTACATCTGCTACATACACTATACATACACTACATACGCTACATACAGTACATACACTACATACACTATATACACTACATACACTACATACACTGTACAGTACATACACTACATTCACTACATACTCTATATGTGCAATATACGCTACATACACTACATACATTATATACACTACATACGCTACATACACTTATACACTATATACACTACATACACTATATACACTACATACGCTTCATACACTACATACACTACATCTGCTACATACACTATACATACACTACATACGCTACATACACTATACATACACTACATACACTACATACAAGGAGGTCAACACAGGTGGAGATGATGGATGAGCTGCAGCTAACTCAGCATTGGCAAGCAGTGCAAACTCATCACATAACGGGTAATGCTCATTAATTATTCTTTCTATGAAGTGCCTGTCTGCTTTCACAGCCAGAATATATTTTTTCCAGCTATTCCTTCTTGACATGTTGAATTCTCAAGAACTGACTATTATTTGTGAAGGCAACACAAGCAGGGAGTTGGCAGCACGTTTGGTACGACATATAAATGTGCAGTAGGATTAGTTCAATACGAGGAGATCAGAGGAGAGCCGGGGGAGACAGAGCGGGTCTGTCTGTTCGTGTGGGTCTACAAAATATACATGAAGGTCTGCCAGCTGGGGTTTCTGTGGACCACAGCATGAATATATTCAGCGGGGAGGGAGAGTTGTTTAATTTCTTAGGTGGATTTGCAAAATGTTACCTTCAAAATATTTCACAAAACCGAGCAACCGTCTTTCAAGCAGTAAAACTCTACAGGCAAGTCCAGCGAACCTGGGGGAAGGCCTCTCTGTGTGGAAGGAGCACGTTCTCCCTCTACCGTTCCTGCTCTCGGTCTCTCCAGCTGCCTGTCCCTAAAAGGTCTCTGTTGGGAATTCTATCTCCCGGTTCCTTTGGAGGCGGCGGCCTCTCTCTGCCTCCATTATCTTGTAATTTGTAGGGGATTACGCTCTGAAGCACACCCAGTCCACCCCGTCGTTTAAGAACTGTGACAGCTTACAATAATCGCCATGCTAATTAGCAGGAACTAGCACAGCGCACGTCTTAACCTCGCCAGACCTGATATGATGAGCACACTGTGATTCATGTCTGCAGCAGCAGCAGCAGAGCTCCACTCCAGCAGCCCCGGAGCCAAGAGAACCAGGAAACTGACCAAAATGGCTGCACACATTGTACAGGGTATTATAATGATCCTGGACACCAGGACGAGATGTAATCTGCAGTTTCTTATATTAGAAATAAGAGGTGTGGGTGCAAATCAGACTCAAGTCACAAATTGGATTTGACAAAAGTGAAAAAGACTTCGCAACTCCACTTTGACTGTCACACCAAGGACTCGGGACTTGACTTGGACCTGAGCCTTTTCACTTGAATGGCTTGATACCTTCTCCAACCCAGTTATAAAATGCTTTTACATTGAGTGCAACCGATCAACTCTTCATTTCCTCAATTAGAGAACCACTTTAAATCAATCCATAATAGATACAGCGTTTAAAAAGCACTCACGATGTGTGTAAATTTAGTATTTCAACTATCACTCTGTTAAAAGAAAGCAGAAATGTGCAAAAAGCTTTTACTTTCTTAGGTTTTACAAGTGCTATCTCTTGCTAAAATGTAAATTTTTACACCTATGCAGTAACTTAAGCAATAATAATAATAATAACAATAATAATAATAGTAATAATAATCAGAACAGCCCACATATTACAACGAGTACTGTCAATCAGGTGACATCTGCCCTATAGTGCCTCAGGTCTATAGTTTGGACCCGGCTCTACAGGATGTAAAACAGGAAATGTGAAAGAAATAATAATAATAATAATAATAATAATAATAATGATGATAAACCTCTACTTTAGTAAAGAAAACCAGTATGACAGGTGTGTTGTAATAGAACGAGTGGTGTGCGCTGGTTAAATGCAGTCTTTCTGCACCGTGCAGAGGGGAAACCCAGACAGTCACACAGTCTGTGATGAACGACGGCTTGTTTCTTCGTGCAAAATAGAGTTGGGGTTTAAAATTAAATCAAGTTGCTTTAATTTAGAGGTTTAATGAAGGCGGGTCATAAATGACCCTTAAGACAAGGGCGGTATACACAATGTGTGGGCAACACGAGGGTTAACCATATGTTATTTTACATTTCCCTAAGTCATTGGGCAATACTAGGCCTGTTGACACTTTTCCAGGCAAGAGCTAGCAAGTGTTTTGCTTGTACTTTGTTCTTTAGATGAGGATTGAGGCCCTGTGATGGACTGGCGGCCTGTCCAGGGTGTCTCCTTGCCTGCCACCCAATGACTGCTGGGATAGGCGCCAGCATCCCCGCCACCCCAACTGGGATCATCAGCTTGGATACTGGATGGATGGACTCTGTTAAAAGTTTGAAATGGCATTAAATTTGATGAAGAGTGCATAATGACTTGTTCGGGGCTTGAAAATCAGAATTTAGGACTTGTCAGTCTTGACTTGGGACTTGAATGCCAAGACTTTAGACTTACTTGTGACTTGGAAAACAATGACTTGCCATAAAAATGCCTTTTTCCGCTGTCATGTTTGAAGAAACAGCCACTCAACGTATTAGCGTTCTGTAATGTGCTACTTTTCATCGGTATTCAGGACTGATGAGGTCCGCCATTTTCCACCAAGTAGTTGAGTGCAGTGGCGTCCACGCAGGAAAGTCATCAAAATCTGCCACAAAGGAAAAAGAAGAACAAGCAAAAGAAACTTACGCATTGAGTGGGGAAAAACAAGCAATACTCGCTACAATACAATACAAAACATAATCTAATGCTTAATTAGGATTAATTATATGTTCGATACAGCTGGATATGTAGCTCAGTATTACCATGTCGGATGATGCTGCCGATCAGATTTCTTGGTCCAGAATATGCACTCTACCACTGGACTATCTTCTCGTTGCACTCCTATTTAATCAACTACCTCTGGAGACTGAGGGATCGCCTGCAAGTGGTCCATGGCTTCACCCGCCGGGCCCAGGCCAACTCCAGGGTCCGGCAGAAGAGGGCCTATAGCACATGGTGCCTTGGGCAGGCCTTCGTGCGAGGGGACATGGTATGGGTGTATTGTGCCGTTCGCAAGAAGGGGATTTCCCCTGAGCTTTGCAGCCATTGGCAGGGGCCTGGTGAGGTTGTGGGCCGGCTGTCTGAGGTGGTGTATTGGGTGCACATGGCCGGCCAGAGATGCATGGTGGTGCTGCACCAGGGCAGCCTCTCCCCATACCGCCCCCTTGCTTCGCCTGTTGTTGGGGCCAGGGGTGACAGCAGCACCCCATGCGCCGATCAGTGTGCTTCTCCCCCAGTTGCACTTCCTGTGAGCCCCAGGTGGCCTGTTCACCAGCGACGGCCCTTTGGACATTGGAGGGACTATGTATTGGGTGACGGGGTCGTCGAGGACAACTGACCCCTCAGGTGGAGGCTATATAGCAGCTGGAGAGGGTGGTTGCTCTGACTATCAGCAGCTCTGTGCTGGGGGAGCGCAAGGGATTCTGGGACTGTGGAACAAACGCTATGTAGTATATAATCCAGTGAGTCACGTAGGCTTGAATTCACTGAGCACCTCAGAACGACCCATTCTTTCACAAGTGTTGGTAAATGCAGACTGGATGGCTAGCTGCTGGGTTTATACACCCGTGGCAATGGGTCGGAACGAAACACCTGAATTCAATGAGTAAGAGGTGTGTCCCAATACTTTTGTCCATGTAGTGTGTACATCCATCCATCCATCCATCCATCCATCCATCCATCCATCCATCCATCCATCCATCCATCCATCCATCCATTCATTATCTGAACCGCATGTCCTGCCCTCAGGGTCACGGGGATGCTGGAGCCTATCCCAGCAGCCACTGGGCGGCAGGCGGGGAGACACCCTGGACAGGCCGCCAGGCCATCACACAGGGCCCACACACACACACACACATTCACACCTAGGGGCAAAACAGCAAGCCCTATGTAGCGCCTCCTCGTGGCAACACACGGTAACTGGGTACACCTTGGACCCTGGCTGCACTACAAGGGACTAGGAGGAGGTCTGGCCCCGAGAAGTGGGGTATGCAGGCCCACCAGTGTGTGGAGGTTAAATAGAGCCACCTAGTGGACACCCCGGGGGAAGAGTAGGCTACGGGAGTAAACCCCTACACAACACCAGCGTCCACAGTGCTGTTGTTGTTTTTTTTTTTGTCTTTCTTGCCCTTTTGTATGCGTTTAAGTGGGAGAGTACTGCTGGCGTTGTGTGTGGCTGCCGCTTCTCCCTCTCGTAGCCCCCCCTTCCCATCCACCCTTCCCATCCACCCCCGTATGTCTGTGTTGTTTTTATCTGTTGTCTTGTTTCGCCCCATTTATTGTAAAGCCACTTTGAGCGTTAGAAGAGCGTTACATAAGAATGATTTATTATTATTATTGTTATTATTATTATATGTGTGTGTGTGTGTGTGTGTGTGTGTGTGTGTGTGTGTGTGTGTGTGTGTGTGTGTGTGTGTGTGTGTGTGTGTGTGCATCTCAAAAAAATTAGAATATCATGGAAAAGTTCAATATTTCTGTGAAAATTGGTATATTCTAGACTCACACAGTCCTGAGAAGAGCTCTGATCAGCTAATTAACTCAAGACACCTGCAACGGTTTCCTGAGCCTTAAATCTCTCAGTCTGGCTCAGTACACACGACCACAATCATGGGGAAGACTGCTGACTTGACAGTTGTCCAGAAGACAGCCATTGACACCCTCCACAGGGAGGGTAAGCCACAGAGGGTCGTGGCTGTTGGCAGAGTGCTGCATCAAAGCATATCCATGGAAAGTTGACTGGAAGGGAAAAGTGTGGTCGGAAAAGGTGCACAAGCAACAGGGATGACCGCAGCCTTGGGAGGATGGTCAAGCAAGGCCGATTCAAGAACTTGGGGGAGCCTCACAAGGAGTGGACTGAGGCTGGAGTCAGTGCATCAAGAGCCACCACGCACAGACGGGCCCAGGACCTGGGCTACAAGTGTGGCATTCCTAGTGTCAAGCCCCTCCTGAACCAGAGACAGCATCAGAGGCGTCTTACCTGGGCTCGGGAGAACAAGAACTGGACCGCTGGTCAGTGGTCCAAAGTCCTCTTTTCAGATGAAAGTAAATGTTGCATTTTTATTTGGAAATCAAGGTCCCAGAGTCTGGAGGAAGAGTGGAGAGGCCCAGAATCCCAGTTGCTTGAAGTCCAGTGTGAAGTTTCCACAGTCGGTGATGATTTGGGGTGCCATGTCCTCTGCTGGTGTTGGTCCACTTGTGCTTCATCGAGCCCAGAGTCAACGCAGCCGTCTACCAGGAGACTTTAGAGCACTTCATGCTTCCGTCTGCTGACAAGCTTTATGGAGATGCTGATTTCAGTTTCCAGCAGGACTTGGCACCTGCCCAGAGTGCCAGAACTACCGTGGTATTACTGTGCTTGACTGGCCAGCCAACTCGCCTGACCTGAACCCCGTGGAGAATCTATGGGGTGTTGTCAGGAGGAAGACGAGAGACCCCAGAGCCAACGATGCAGACGAGCTGAAGGCCGCTATCAAAGCAACCTGGGCTTCCATAACACCTCAGCAGCGCCACAGGCTGACTGCCTCCACGCCACGCCGCACTGATGCAGTAATTCCTGCAAAAGGAGCCCCGACCAAGTACTGAGTGCATCAATGAACATGCTTTTCAGAAGGTCGACATTTCTGTATTATAAATCCTTTTTTTGATTGGTCTTACGTAATATTTTGAGATACTGGATTTTTGATTTTCATGAGCTGTAAGCCGCAATCATCAAGATTAAAACAAAGAGGGCTTGCCATATTTCATTTTATGTGTAACGAATCTAGAATATATAAAAGTTTCACTTTTTGAATGAAATTATGGAAGATAATGAACTTTTCCATGATATTCTAAGTTTTTTGAGATGCACCTGTGTGTGTGTGTGTGTGTATATATATATATATATATATATATAGATATATAGATATATAGATATATAGATGATAGATATAGATATAGATATAGATATATAGATATATAGATATATCCTGTGATGGATTAGCAGTTTGGAAGCACTTATCCTGCTCTCAGGGGGGCTGGACTAGCCCACAAGGGGAAATGCGGGGTGGAATTGATAGTTACAAGGTAGCATTTCTTATTGGATTGATTGCTGAAATTATGTTTGGAATAGTGTTCCCAAACACAAAATGTGTAGAAATATAAGGAAGAAACGTTTTTTTATTTCCAAAAAAAAATTAAAAGGTTTTTTTTTTTGGAAGGGAAATAAAAAAACCTTCCTTCTGGCATGTCTCCAACAATTCTCGCGGACCATAAATCAACCCGTCACGGGCCGGACGTGGCCCGCGGGCCGCCTATTGGGGACCCCTGCGCTACGGTATAAAAGAAGGTATGGTCTTGCTCCTTGATTGCGATGCCGGCTCATCTCCTATAGGTGGCGCTCTCCACATTCCGTGTTTGTTTGGCAAATTTCACAAGTCCAAGGTGATGGGCTCCAAGCCCAACATTCGTTTGTTTGATATTGATCTGATATTCTTTCTCAACCTATAACAAAAGGGCGATGAAATCATCTCTCATCTTGGAACAAAATATTAAACACGTTAGGTAAATGAACAGCTTGACTTTACAGTGGTTTGTTTGTCTTCTGAAAGACTCCTGACATAATGGCTCTTATTATCCTCATCTGGTCATCAACCTCATGAGTTTATTTCTGTGTCAGCCTTTCTTTGTTTATCTATTTATTTTATTTTATTTATTTTATTTTTTATTTTTTTGCATTGTATTCTATTCAGACTATAATTAAGTGTGGACTCTTCCCTGCGCTGAAACTGACCTTGTATGGTTACAATGTAACAAACGATCGCACGTGATAAGACATGAATAAACAAAATATGCTCAAAAAAAAGTTTCAAAAGTGATCGTCTCCTAGCAACAGGTTACGAAGAGATGGGGGGGGTCACGCTTGGCGCCAGAAACGATGACGGGTGTTTTATTTTATACGTCACGTCACGGGGCACCCCTCGCCCCCCCGGCTGGTGTCACGTGACTGCGCGCCGACGGCTGCCAGCGGCTGCCAGCTGATCGCAATCATCACGTTTCACTGACAACCCCGCGCTGGGCGCACCTGCTCCCCCGCCCCGCCCCGCCCCCCCCCCGCGAGAGACGTGACGCGGCGACTGTCGGGAACATTCGAGAAAGCGTTCGCCACCTTCGGTAAAAAAGACATAAAATCACTAAATGTTAAACGTTGTTCTGGCCGCCGCACCGTCGACTGCCCGCCTGCCCGAATCCTAAACTAGCTGCCCGCTGTTCAGTAAGTTGAGCCGTTGGAGGATTTCCATTGAAATTCTCCTTCCGTTGTGTTGCTTGGTCACATGCGTCGCGTCGCGTCGCGGCGGGGGCGGGGCGGGGGGGGGTCGTGTGTTTAAAAAGATGTCCTCTCAGAAAGCTGGACAATGACCTTCACAGTTTGTTTGCACGCTTTGTCCTGTTGCCACGTCCAGGTTCTGAGAGCGTCCTCCATCACCACCGCGGCTGGCCTTATCTGTTTTATGGGCGGCGCGGTGGTTAGCGCGGCCCTGGGCCAGTGGCGCCCCCAGAAATGTTTCATGGGGGGGGGGGCAAATGGGGCCACTGAAAATCTTGGGGGTGGCACACCAAAACCAAACGCCATGGCTGAATTTCGGGAATTCTGGGATGCTGTTGTAGTGTACTGTATAGGCTAGTGGAAAACTGTCAATGTGAGAGTTAAGAAACATATTTAAATGAACAGCACCTAATGTAAGATATCAGATAGAAGCATATTATGCATAATCAGAAGCATATTCTGCATATGCGACTCGTGGCTGGGGGGGGGGCCAGGGATAGTATCAGGGTGGCCCTGGCCACCCCTTGGGGGCGCCACTGCCCTGGGTTCGAGCCCCGGGGTAGTCCAACCTTGGGGGTCGCCCTGTGTGTGGAGTCTGCATGTCCTCCCCGTGTCTGCCTGGGTTTCCCCCCCACAGTCCAAACACGTGTAGGTCAGCTGACTCGGCCGTACTACATTGTCCCTAGGTGTGTGTGTGTGTGTGTGTGTGTCTCGGCCCGGTTTGGCTAATGGATGGATGGATATTTATTTTATTGTTCTGTGTCTAGGTAGTCAGCTTGGTGGCCCCACAGTAGCCCACGCCGTGATGGAGCTGAGTGAGCTTGAGGAGCAGCTGCTCCGCTGTGCTAAAGAGGGCAAGTGTTCCCCTATCCAGAGACTTCTGCAGCTGAGGGTTGGCCAAGACCACCGTGTCAACATCAACTGCAGAGGCAAGTGAAATTGCTTAATCCTAAAAAAACAAACAACAATGGAAATGAACATATTAAGAATTTGTGGTAAAATGGTTGCGAGTTTTTGATTCCACCTTCTGTCTCTTTAGCAAAGGGTGAAGTCAGTGGAGGATGGACGCCCCTCCATTTGGCCTGCTATTTTGGCCACAAGGATGTTGTGGAGGAGTTACTAAAGGTAAAGGAGCAGACAGGTGCTGAATCCTCTGGCAGCACGTTCAAAGCATTGATCACCTCACTGTTGACCTGTTATATAAGTGTTTTGCAATCAAAGTGTAATTTGTTGTGAATGTATTCTCAGGCTGGTGCTGATGTAAATTTGCAGGATGACACTGGCGACACCCCTCTTCACAAAGCCGCCTCCACTGAAAAAAAGGTGGGAAAAGTCATACGTATTCTCGTCTTTGGTTCCCTGTCAGGTTGTGTGCCGTCATCAGTGATGCAGGATTTGTTCTAAGCCTCGTTGTCAGCAGGACTCTGATCATTTTGAATCGCTGTCAGAGATATGATTAATTCCCTTCATTTTTACCAACTGAGGGTTCTGTGGGATATTAAAATACACGAGCGATACTGCCACCCCCATTTCCCCCAAAAAGGAAATGTGCCAATCACTTATTTGCAATGGACCCTACAGGATGTTGTTCTGTTGCTGCTGCGATACGACGCCTGCTCCAACATAATCAATGGAACAGCCCAAATCCCCAAAGACATCACAGAGGATGATGAGATCAGCACCATGCTTGAGGGTATGTGAGCGAGTATGGCTGTGTAAGGGACTACACAGCAGAAATAAGCAATAGCCTCTCATTACAACAGGCAAACTGCCCTGGTTTTGAAAGCAGCATTTCATTTCTGCAGCTGCAGCGAGAAGAGAGGCGAGACGTCAGGAGGAGAAGCTTCTGGGAGCAGCCAGAGAGGGAGACATCTCCACCCTGTCCAAGCTGGTCAGTATCTGACCGACAGCTAACCTTTGATGAACTACTACTACTACTTTTGGCTGCTCCCGTTAGGGGTCGCCATCACTTCCTGTCCTCTGCATCTTCCTCAGTCACACCAGCCACCTGCATGTCTTCCCTCACCACATCCATAAACCTCCTCTTTGGCCTTCCTCTTCTCCTCTCCCCTGGCAGCTCCATATTCAGCATCCTTCTCCCAATATACCCAGCATCTCTCCTCCACACATTTCCAAACCATCTTGGACATGTGATAACCTCTGTGATAACCATATATATGATAATCATAACCTCCGATGAACCTCACCGCAAAATATCCACACAGTCATTTAAGATGGGAACCTTCACATACTATACATTCATTATACTTGATGAGTTAAAGTATCGCCATCTTGTCAGCCCCTGAACTTATAATTGAAGATGTCACCTGTTGGTTCAATTATCTGATGACACACACACAACACAATGTTAATGTGGTTTTACAGATAAGTTTCCTGGCAGGTTACACATGTCATGTCAGTAGATATCTACATCTATTGCTTCGTCAATTTTTTGCCCATGCTTCACACAGCTCTAATTTCTATCCTGCAGCTCAACGGGAAAAACGGTCCTGATATACACTGCAGGGATTTGGTGGGTAATACGCCCTTACACTGTGCGGCCTACAGGGGGCAGAAGCAGTGTGTTGTAAAACTGCTCAAGTCTGGAGCCAACCCCAGCATCAAAAACAAGAATGGTATACCCATTAGAATTAACCATACAAAACCATGTTTATTATATCTGTTTGATGCAAGTAATCAAGACAGTTTTATGTGAAACTGCATTAATGTGTTTTCAAAGAAGTTATTATATCAGGCCCTCACTGATGGCTACCGGTGTAATGGCAATTGTTCCTATACCAAGTGGGGCACAGGGTACTTATCAATGTATTGAGCAGCTGGCTGTGTTGCAGAGAAGACAGTGTTTGACCTGGCTGGTGATGAACTGGGACAGATTCTGGACGAGTGGCAAAAAAAAGTGAGTGAAGAAAGAAAAAGTAATAATTTATCTTCTCTCTTAGTATTTATTGCTGGTCCCACACAGGTACAATTAGGGCAATTACTACTACTATGACTACTACTTTCGGTTGCTCCTGTTAGGGGGCGCCACAGTGGATAATTAGTTTCCATCTCTTCCTGTTCTCTGCATCTTCCTCTCACACCAGCCACCCGCATGTCCTCCATCACCACATCCATAAACCTCCTCTTTGGCCTTCCTCTTCCCTGTCAGCTCCATATTCAGCATCCTTCTCCCAATATACCTAGCATCTCTCCTCCACACATGTCCAAACCATCTCAATCTTGTCTCTCTTGCTTTGTCTCCAAACCGTCCGACCTGAGCTGTCCCTCTAGTTTTCCCACACAGGTACAATTAAAGCAATTATAGTGCAGAATTAATTTGCATGAGCTAGAGCTGAAACCATGTAGTCTCATCCCCGTTCCAATAAGACATGGCCGGATTGACTTGCCAGGGGACCCCAAGGCAAAAATGTACCGTTGGCCACTACAAACCCAACTGACTGTCCACTCTCTGTACATTCACAATGTACAGAGAGTGGACAGTCAGTCGGGACTCCTTCTCAAGACCCCTATCATGTCAGTGATATTGTGTTTAAGTGGTATATACTCTAACCCAATCTACATTATGATCTTCTCAAAAGGATAAGAGCAATGCACTACATAAGTTTGAAGGTCCTCTTTGGAAGGTATGTTCTGTAATGGATGTGATTGTTTCAACAAACGTATTTCTACCAAGAGGCATTTTTACAGAGAATAATCGTCTTTGTCCTTTGACAGCGTTCACGATTTCTTGGCTGGCGCTCCCACTGGATTGTTATTGAGGATGGAACTCTATCCTGGTATCCAAGACAGTGAGATATTTTTTCATGGAGGTTTTTTCCCGCTAGATAACTTTTCCAAATACATAAGAACATACATACTGCAATACAGAGGTTTTCAATTTAGGAGCTATCCTTGAAGCCCTACAGCTCTTTGTTTGGCATTATTCAATAAAAAGAAACATTCATCCACTCGTAACTAGCTCATGTCCGGTAATCTCTATCTGAAATGAAAGCAAAGTGTATTATTTTCCAAATAAATCCTCTTTGGCACCAAAGGACAGTAGTTCTGTAGCAATGACTACATTTGTAGGAAGTTGAATCTATCTTGTTTTATGTCTGATGTATCTTTAAATCTCTCGTCTTTGCAGAACTGATGCACTGGCTGGCGTCAGGAAGCAGGGCTTCAAATCTCTAACAAAAGCTTATTACATGGTAGGTAGTAGAGGTTGTGCTGTCCTTCAATCATAGGCGCTGCAATAACAAACTCCTACATGCTAGTTTTCATGATTAGTGGTGTGGCTGTAATATCTTTGTCTTGATCGATGTATTTCCAGATCAAATCATGGGATAATTGCTTCTTCTCTCTCAAGTGCTTTGATGACTCCGTCCATCACTTTAAAGTCTCTTCGACGACTGACGCAGTGGCAACAAGAAAAGTGAGATGTCATCTACCTCATATTTACAACTAATATACCCTATACATATGGGGGGGAAAAAAACATAAGGGAAGATGGCGACACAAATTCACGTTTGCCGCAGCCTCACCCAGTACCATCCATGCAGTGTCTTTGTCCACGTCTGCGTCTTAAGTTTGTCTTTGATGGCTGGGAGAGCTGGCACTGGATCGGCAGGGAGAGCTTGGTCTGCAGCGTCCTGTGGGCCCAGGGATCACGGCCCTGCCTGGAGCTGTGCCTCAAGAGGTAACACCGAGGGTGCTCTGACAGGATGCAGGGCGGGCTAAGCTAACTGCTAGCCTATGCAGACTGGCAGTTCCGATAACACCGAGGGCAGTCTTGCGCCGGCCTCGCCTAACCTTGACTGTTTTTAGTGTTGTTGTGTGGAGTGCGGGGAGGTGTGTCGAACGTGTCTGGCTGGGAGAGCTGGTGTTGGATCGGCTGAGGGAGCTTGGTCTGCTAAGTCTTGTGGGCTCAAGGACCATGGCCCTGACCGGAGCTGTGCCCGAAGAGGCAACACCGAAGGTGGTCTGACAGGACGCGGCAACGGGGCAGGCTAAGCTAACTGCTAGCCCATGTAGACCAGCAGTTCCGACAGTCATCCTGGCTGGCATTCGCTCTCCTGGACAGTGATTTATTTATTTATCTATTTTCTTTAAGTTATACATGTTAGTTTTAGTATGTGTGTTCTTGTAGTTTCTGGGTGTGTTTTTGTCTTTGTGTTGCACTGCTGTGGGCTGGAGAAGACGATGTTCATTTCATGTGTGTAAGTGCATGAAATTAATTGACAAAGTGATTCTGGTTCTGGTTTAATTGGACTGTTTTTGGACTCTGAATCTAGTCTGTCGCTGGATGTGAGTATGTGTGTACCGTATGTAGGGAAACATGGCCATAAATGTGACCGTCCTGTCCGTGTAGAGATGGCTGGAGGCTGTGGAGGAACATTCGGCGTACAGCACCCACCATTGTGCTCAGGAGCAGATGCTAGATGATGAAGAGAGGGATGAAAGCTGTTTGGCAGTGGGGAACCTGACACAGGCCCTTCAGGTAAGACTAAGCTCAGATACTCAAAAAAAAAAATAAAGAAAAAGTACATTATGATGTAGGGCGAGGGAAGCCAAAGAGGGCTTTGGTCACTTCTGACAGTTGCAGTCTTATGTTTGAAAAGCCTTTTATTTTTTATTTTTTGTTTGTGGTTCAGTGCTCTGCAGGGGTGTCACTACACAAATGTCTGCTTTTCTTCCAATGTGTTCTCTCAGACTGCCAATGCCTGCCAACAGAAACTGGAGTGTGAAGTGTCCATTTTTCTATCAATGGTAAAGAACGAGGAGAATCATGGTAAGATTATTGTATTCTGTCAGTCATTCCCTCAGCCGCTTTAATTCATTTCATTCAGAACACAATGCCATCATTTTGGCCTATTACTTTATATCCAATATCTCAGTTTTTTTTTGTTTGTTTGTTTTTGTTTTGTTTTTTGTTTTTTTGTATATGTTGTCAGCCCAGAAAGTTTTTGAGATAAAGTCTATATTTTCCTGCTTCCGGTGTGGGAAGATGGTGGCACAAATTCATCCAGTACCGTCCATGCCGTATCTTTGTCCGTGTCTGCGTTTAAGTCTGTGTCTTCGTTTTATGGCTGGGAGAGCTGGCGCTGGATCGCCGAGGGTGGTCTGGTGGCAGCCTCGCCTGACATTGACTGTGGTGTTATTGGTGTCGTCGTGTGGAGTGCGGGGAGGTGTGTCGAGGGTGTCTGGCTGGGAGAGCTAGCGTTGGATCGCCTGAGGGAGCTTGGTCTGCTGCATCCTGGGAGCTCAGGGCCCATGGCCCTGACTGGAGCTGCGCCCGAGGAGGAAACACGGAGGGCAGTCTGACGGGATGCGGAAGCGGGGCAAGCTAAGCTAACTGCTAGCCCATGCCCAGCAGTTCCGACAGTTATCCTGGCTGGCGTTTGTTCCCTTAGACAGTGATTTTTTTTTGTTTTTTGGTTTAGATATATGTGTTAGTTTTGATTTATGTGTTGTTGTAGTTTTGGATGTGTTCTTGTCTTTGTGTTGCACTGCTGTGGGCTGGGGGAAACTATTTCCTTTTATTTCATGTACAGTAGTACATGAAATGACAAAGTGTTCCTGATTTAATATATTTTTTCATTAGCACTAGCTGCTGCTCTTCTGCTGAAAGCCAAAGAGACCAGTGAACTCTCCAGTGAGACCTGCACCGCCCTCCAACGCTGCCTTGGACTGTTGTCCAAACAGGAGGAGGTAGGGTAATGTCCTTTTCCTCGCTACATCATTAGCATACATTGCTACATAATTGCATGTGAGTGTGGCTGTTGTGCTGTGACAGCTACCGTCTTTATCCCATTGATTCATTCACACTCAACCCACGTGCTGTGTTCCTATTGGCTCATGACTGTACTGAATGACTGTAAAATACTTAAGCTCATCCCCTTTACGTTAGCTCCCTCAATAGCTGTGAATAGGTAAACAGATTGGTGTGTGTGTGTGTGTGGTGGTGGAGGGGGGGGGATCTCTGTCCACCTGTCCCAGCTGCGCTGTGCCCTTGAGGGAGTAGTAGAACAACACCATAATCACTGGCATGTCTGCAGGAAGGACACAGGCAAGATCCTCTTTTATGCTGAGGTTTGCATTCAGCTCACTCAGCTCGCAGATGAGTGCAGGCAAGCGCCTCTCTCAGACATCCACACAGACTCGCGCTCGCTCCCGTACTGGGGAATTTGAATGGGGGGACTCGAGCACGGGCATATTCACAGACTCGGCTAGAGACCCACATTAAACTCATTCTCACACATGCACAATACTCGCTCACAGGCACAGTTCCACAAGGCAGCAGAGCGTCAGGGCGAAGGAGGTAGGAAGGAAGACAATAGCAGTCTCATCCAGCATCCTCACAGGTAAAGAGCCGACAACTGTTCTCCTCTGCTTTTCTCTGCGCTCTATTATTCTGTCTCGTATTTGAACAGCTGGTGATGTTTCCAGTGGGCTGATCCCTGAACACATTACTGAAGCTTTTTGTGCATCAGGCTTTGTATTTTATTTTATTTTTTATCTTGTAAGGTAATTTTGTAAGTGGTCTATTCCATTGTTTAAGTTATGGGCTGCATCTTGGTTTTAACATTCAACATGTGAGGTTGAAGAGACATTGGCACACTGAACCCTTGATTGCTTCATGCTGCATAACTTTATGTAAATTGTTTTAACTGTAAGTGTATCTATCAGGGAGTGTCTTGATGCATGCTCAATAATCCAGGTAGGAATATCACAGAAGGTTGAATCAGTTCATCTGGATACAACGTTTATTGACAGATACGTTTCACCATCATCTAAGTGACCTCTTCAGTCTCAGCTGACAGCAGGTGTCCCCACCCTTATAAACAATACAGTGACATAACGACCCAAACCAACGACCAGTTTCATATGCAAATATGGGTGTGACCATTGACCATGTGTACTATTCACCGAGGATTAGGGGTTGTTGCAATCTGCGCTTTGATTGCAGCTATTCCCCAACCCTACACATGATCATTGTAAATCCAGTTAATGGTCACGCCCATATTTGATCATGAAACTGGTCATTGGTTTCAGTCGTTGTACATCTGTCACCATTTTGCAATGCTATGATTGCAACAATCCCTAATCCTCTGTGAATAGTACACATGATCAATGGTCACACCCATATTTGATCATGGAACCGGTGGTTGGTTTGGGTGGTTATGCCACTGTGTTGTGCTGTATGGTTTATAATGGTGGGATACCTGCAGTCAGTTCAGACTGAAGATGTCACCTCGGTGAGTGATGAAATGCTCTGTCAGTACAGGTTGTGTCCAGATGAACTGATTCAACCTGCTTTGATATCAGAGGGAGTGTTAAAAGCACGGAACACCATATCAGTTAGAATACATGTGTATTTTAAAAAGGTAAGAATTCAAGTCAAGAACGCTCTTGTCATTTGCTGAGTGTCATTTTTGCAACACACAAGTGTATGTGTTTCGTTTAATATACATAAATACCAGAACCTATAAGATGAGAGATGTTATTTTTCCACATACTAACAAATCACTTTACAGCTGTCTGTCAAAGGATGGTACAGGACTATCTAACAGGGTGTCTACTGAGAACTATTAGATGGAGAACTTTGACTGGGTTTACGCAGGGTTCAGGATGACCCTCTTTGTGATACTCATGGCCTTAGTTCTTAAGTCAACTATTCTGCATATATTCTGGATACACCTGATGCTGTTTAACATGGCAAGCTGGACTTGTGGACACGTGTCCAACAGTGTCCAGGTGCGGGTGGGGTTGTCTTTTCACACCTCGATGGGTGTCACGCTTGAAGTATGGACTCACAACAGCTGTTGCCCTCTCACGAGGGATAACAAAGAAAAGGGATGTGTCGTTGGTTGGAGGCTTTTTAACTTAAAATGCAGAGGGAATATCAAAGTACACAGATGGATGGACATGTTAAGTATGTTGCAGAGACACTAGGTAATGTGATGAGAAGGACCCATCTTATCGAGCATAATGGCTGCAGCGCCATGCTTATTAACGTACTATAATACCTGCAGATTGCTGAGTGGCTCGGTAGACAGTATTAACCCTAATCCCTCCATCCTAGTGTGCCAACAGATAGTCACACCTCTCCTCTCCTCTCCTCTCCTCTCGTACGTTCCTGCATTGTATAACACCAAGTTGTGCCGTTTTTGTGCTCTGACATCTTGTGTGATGGGGAAGCGTGACTCGTAACAGGGAGAGTTTTACCGCAATTAAAACCATGTCCCTAAACAGAATGGATGTGGTCTGACCCACTAAACCAGTTGCAGGGCTCGGGATTGCCAGCCAGCAAGCCGCAGCTACTTTTTTCTTTTTTTAAAAAAAATGTTTCTTCCTAATTGTACTTGGCCAATTACCCCACTCTTCTGGGCCGTCCCGGTTGCTGCTCCGCCCCCTCTGCTGATTCGGGGAGGGCTGCAGACTACCACATGCCTCCTCCGATACATGTAGAGTCGCCAGCTGCTTCTTTTCACCTGACAGTGAGGAGTTTCACCAGGGGAGCGTAGCGTGTGGGAGGATCATGCTATTCCCCCCCAGTCCCACCCCCCCCGAACAAGCGCCCCGATCAACCAGAGGAGGCGCTAGTGCAGCAACCAGGACACATACCCACATCCGGCTTCCCACCCACAGACACGGCCAGTTGTATCTGCAGGGACGCCTGACCAAGCCGAAGGTAACACGGGGATTCGAACCGGCGACCCCCGTGTTGGTAGGCAACTGCTATGCTACCTGGACACCTGACACATCTACCATGTTACCTCCAGCTTGGTCGGGCAAACCATACAGACACAATTGGCCATGTCTGCGGGTGGGAAGCCGACTGTGGGTATGTGTCCTGGTCGCTGAACTAGCACGTCCTCTGGTCGGTCGCGGCGCCTGTTCAGGGAGGAGGGGGGGTGGAGCAGAGACCGAGACAGCTCGGAAAATGGGGTCACTGGCCAAGTACAATTGGGGAGAAATCAAAAAAAAAAAATAAGATGATTGTCAAAGATCATCATGGGTAAATTCTAAATGGGCCTCGTTGGCCAGAAGCCCTTTTTGAGTTCGTGGGAGTTGCACAAACAAACTCTTGTAGTACACAAAACACAGATTTGACCTTTACCGTTCTCTGTGGTTTTCATCAGGAAGGCTGTCGCACCTGTCAAGAAAAGAAATGCAGTCTTAGATCATGCAGCCACTTAATGGTGACACATGTAAGAACATCTGTCACTTTGTGCTGTCATCAAATCCAGAGTTGTGGCACATAGCATTGTTTGTTTTGTTTTCTTTTCTTCTTCTGCTGAAGCAGGTCGTAAACAGTTAGTCTGCAGGAAAATGCGGCAGCAAATGTCCGTCTGAAGCCACAGGGAATAAAAAGTGCAGACGGCCCCCCCACACCTGGTCTAACACAGATCACTAGCATCTGTTAGCATTTCACACTGAGCACAGTTTAAATGCTGTCTTTACTCCTGCAGTGACCCCCCCAGCCCCCAGCATGCATATGTATGAGAGGCGGTGTAGGCCATAATTCTCAGCTACACTATCAAACCCTCTCTCTCAACCTCTCTCACGCACTATCAAACATCTCAGTTTTGTAGTGTGTGAGAGAGTTTGATTGTGTGCTCTTAGCATTTTTTGATTGGCTGGAAATATTGTCAGTCAATTTTTCTACTTCTCATTGGCTCACTCAGAGTATGCAGGCACAGTTCAGGTCTTGAATGTCCTAACCTACATCTGCTACAGATAGCATTGGCGAGGGAAATAAGAACGTGTTATCCATTTATTTGTTTTGCAAGTTAGGTGGCTAGTTCAGGTGAAGGGAAATAAACATTTTTCTCACAATGCCTTATAATGTCTTCAAGACAGTCAGAGGAACACAGGATTAGCATGGGATCAGACCCCATGGCTTTGGGAAGACTGTACAGGGAACTTGAAGACCAAACAAGGAGGATTTCTTCTTTAAACTCCCAGGATCCAGTAAGATGGGACTGTGAAGGTAACACTAGAGAGAGTATGCATGTGTTTTTGTTCCATATTCACTGAAGATGGAGAGAGAGCAGCTTTTCAGAGACCTCTCCTGGTTTTCCTCTCTCCCTCCAACAGTTGGCAATGGACATGCTGGTCACCCCCGATACAATCTGTCATATGATGATGTTGCTCACTGGGCTCAGGTTGCCTCATTGGACACCCCCCTCATCTCTTGTGATGAATCTAAAACGTTGGACAGCAGCTGAATAGCATTTCCTAACTCGCTGTTCACCAGCCATTTTGAATGAACCACGGGGTAGGGGGATTAGGGAGGGCATTACGAATGAAAATAATTTAAGCCAATCAGGAACGGTGGAATTAACCAGCAATATTATAAGCCAATGAGAAACTGCAGACGTAAAACTCTCTCACGCACTAGCATACCCTCTCTCACACACTATGAAAGTGTGAGAGAATTTGATAGTATGTGAGATATAGTCAGCACTGCTAAGAGGATAGGGGAGACCTGGTGGCGTGGTGAGTGGGTAGGTGGAAGACTTTAGAGCTCCCTGCCAATTGTTCAATAATTCGATAAAACAAAGTTGCTTTTGTATCTACGTCGCCCATTTTGTTCCATTGGGAAAAAATGATTGTTCTGGAAGTATATTTTTTTACTACTACGTCTTTTTGAGTACTACATTATAACTACGCACTATGCCTACTGCACGTGTTAAGGGTGCTAACACGAAGGCTAACAACGATGACGCTAACTCCACCGCCTCAGACAATACTGTTCTCAGTGCTATTGAATCACTTCGAGCTGATATGACTAGATTACAAGCATGCATAAAACACACAAAACCTTTTGGAAAATGTTTTTTATTAATAAATAACAATACAATCAACAATACTGTAGAATAACAGAATCCTTAACAAATGATATCTTTAATTAAACTGAAAGACACATGTTGCACCGCTGTGCTGTCCATCTCAGCCAGCCAGCCATCCATCCATTAGCCAAACCGCTTATCCTGCTCTCAGGGTCGTGGGGATTCTGGAGCCTATCCCAGCAGTCATTGGGCGGGAGGTGGGGAGACACCCTGGACAGGCTGCCAGGCCATCACAGGTCCGACACACGTACACATTCACACCTAGGGACAATTTAGTACGGCTGATTCACCTGACCTACATGTCTTTGGACTGTGGGAGGAAACCGGAGCACCCGGAGGAAACCCACACAGACACGGGGCGAACATGCAAACTCCACACAGAGGATGACCCAGGATGACCCCAAGTTTGGACTACCCCAGGGCTCGAACCCAGGACCTTCTTGCTGTGAGGCGACTGCGCTAACCACTGCGCCACCGTGCCACCCCCATCTCAGCCAATGGAGAAATATCTGGTTGACACCCTCCCACTGAAGCTTTGAGTCTTTGCTGTTGATTCCTACCGAAGCTTCCGAGCCCAAAAGAGAGGTATTCGACACAGCCCTAGTGCTTATATAATCTACAGTACTGCGGCCAAGAGGTGAACAGTAGGTGAATCTACCCAGGCTGTCGCCCCCTATCCTATCATTGACAAAGTACAGACTGAGGCTCTGACAGAGCTGCAGGAGGTCTCTTCTGCTCTTGTTGATGACCTGGTCACTATTGTTCCTGTGGGGGAGAGTGAAAGGGTGAGAGATATTTTTCATTGGAGATGTAAACGTCGCCCTGTGGCTCTGTGAGGTCAGCAAGTGTTCCTGTGTGTGTGTTTGTGTCCCCACATATGAGCACATTTCCCTGGGCCTGGAAATGGCATGTCTCTGTCTCAAGGGTGGGGAAGATGTCCTCTGAGAAGGAGGAGGATTCGGAGGAGGAGGGATATGTAATGCGCAGATAAGTCCTTTTCTGTTAATAGGAGCTCTTTAATTTTAACCATGTGTAATAGTTACCCATTTTTAGGAGGTCAATTTGATTATGTAGATCAGATTTGTGCCAAATGCTTAATCTTCCAGATTCCCTACCTCTTGGTGTTGCTGTGTTTCTGAGATGGTACTGTTATTTCTCTATAACTGTTAGGACAGTGGTGACAGTGTCAGCTTTACACCATGTCTCCTGTAGAATGATGTTGTCGACATCTTTAGGTTTGTTTTGAGTTCCGGGGCTAAAATCTTCAGCCCTGGATATTCCACATGCATACTGAAAGGGATTTCATTACAAAAGAGAGATGGCACAGGTAAAATGGATAAAACAGTAACTATTGGATTGTCAAGAGAGGTACGACCATTGAACTGTATAAATACTGTAGAGTGTGTAAGTGTGCATGCGTGTTTGTTTCATTGTGGCACTAGTTCATTTTAGTGCTGATGTACTGGAGAAGGTGTTTAATCTTACTCATTCCTTCAGAGTCCACTCATCCTTGTAAGGCCTCTGCATAGCTGCGTGGGACCTGGTGTGGTTCTGCATGCTGTTGCTGGGGCTGGGCAGGGGCTGAGAGCTAGGCTCTTGGTTCTGGTATTATCTGGTTTGGTGTGTGTGTGTGTGGGGGGGGGGGTAGTAGCCAGGACCAGTCTGTCTGTCTGTACTGCTGGAGGTGGTGATGTTCTGGGGGGGGGGGGGTAAGCTGGGTCTGGGTGGATGTCTGGGAGGTATTTGGCTCCTAATGGGGTCTGAGGCATAGTAGGGGCCCCCAGGAGGTCCTCTGGCTCCAGTGACATGGAGGCTTTGACAGCCCAATGCCACATTCTTCAGTGTTTTGGTAAACATGCCCGCTGCCTGCTTTAAGCTGGGGTGGTCATACAGGTGCTCAGGAGTTACGGATGGGTGATGTGCAAAGTGCACATTAGGAAGTGAGGCACACCATCTGGTGATGTCAGTGTTCACCCTATTGATGGTCTTAGGGTGAAAGTCTCTGCAGGGTAGCAGGGTAGAGATGGTGATGTGAGTCTGGGAAGGAAACATGCTTTCTCTGCTATTCTGATGACCGGACTACCAACCTTTTCCTGTTCCTCCTGCAGGTTGTTGGTGCCAATGTGGATTAGAATATGGCCTGGTGTGCCAAACTCAGGGTGGGAAAGGATTTGGAGGAGTGTATCCTCTGTTGTTGTGGGTGCCGAGAGAGGAAGTGCAGTATTATATGAGGAAGTCGGGAGTTGCAGAGAAGTATGTAGGAGTGGTGCAGGATATGTATGAGGGCAGTGTAACAGTGGTGAGGTGTGCAATTGGAATGACAGATGGATTCAAGGTGGAGGTGGGATTACATCAAGGATCGGCTCTGAGCCCTTTCTTGATTGCAATGGTGATGGACAGATTGACAGACGAGATCAGGCAGGAGTCTCCGTGAACTATGATGTTCACGGATGACATTGTGATCTGTCGTGAGAGTAGGGTGCAGGTTGAGGAGAGCCTGGAGAGGTGGAGGTATGCACTGGAGAGAAGAGGAGTGAAAGTCAGTAGGAGCAAGATGAAATACCTATGCGTGAATGAGAAGGAGGACAGTGGAATGGTGAGGATGCAAGGAGTGGAGGTGACGAAGGAGTATGAGTTTAAATACTTGGGGTCAACCGTCCAAAGTAACGGGGAGTGCAGGAGAGAGGTGAAGAAGAGAGTGCAGGCAGGGTGGAGTGGGTGGAGAAGAGTGTCAGGAGTGATGTGTGACAGAAGGGTACCAGCAAGAGTTAAAGGGGAGGTTTACAAGATGGTTGTGAGACCAGCTATGTTATATGGTTTGGAGACAGGGGCACTGATGAAAAGACAGGAGGCGGAGCTGGAGGTGGCAGAGTTGAAGATGCTAAGATTTTCACTGGGAGTGAAGAAGATGGACAGGATTAGGAACGATTAGAGGGACAGCTCAGGTTGGACAGTTTGGAGACAAAGCAAGAGACGCAAGATTGAGATGGTTTGGACATGTGTGGAGGAGAGATGCTGGGTATATTGGGAGAAGGATGCTGAATATGGAGCTGCCAGGGAAGAGGAGAAGAGGAAGGCCAAAGAGGAGGTTTATGGATGTGGTGAGGGAAGACATGCAGGTGGCTGGTGTGACTGAGGAAGATGCAGAGGACAGGAAGAGATGGAAATGGATGATCCGCTGTGGCGACCCCTAACGGGAGCAGCCGAAAGTAGTAGATCTTCTGTTGTTGTGAGGCACCAGATCTTATCCTCTGTTGTTGTGGGGCACCAGATCTTTGACACTTTCATGTTGGGAAGAGTTTTTGTTTTTGAACGAACTTGCCATTCGAATTAATAAGGATAACAACTTCAGTGTCTTTTTTCAGTGTGATGGGCTCACGGTGTGAGATGCTTTGGGGCTTGAGAGCCTTTTTGCTATATCCTCGCTGATTGGTGGGGGCTCTGTGATGGAAGGGTTGGGGGTTGAGGGGTTGTGGCTCTTCTGTATTGGTAGACATCTCTACAATCTGTTTTCTGTGCTGCAGCTCTAACGTGATGGTTGACAATCTAATCATCTTGTCTCGTCTTCTTTCAGTTTGTTCCCTGTTTCTCAGGGGTTACCATCGGTACCCTGTGAGGGCACAGCACCAATGGCGGCCGTTGTTTACCCAGGCCTCAGCTGATCCCATATGGAGCCTTGGCTCATCCGGTATGGTCTTGTAAATCCGCATAACGATTTGACAAAATTTTACATCAGATGCCCTTCCTGACACAACCACTAATCCTATGGACAGGGGCACAGGTAAATCGCTGGATGCCATCCCAGTATTCATGGACTTGCACCCATGTCTGTTGGCAACTAGTCATCTTGTCTCTGACCTGTTCTATTTCGCTTTTCGTGGTGTTCTTTGTTTCCCTCAGCTCTATGGTGAGGACCTGATTGTCCTTCTGCAGGCTTACACTGGCCGAGTTGTTCCTGGAGGTCAGGGTGTGGTGTGGTGCTGGTGGGGAGCAGCTGTTCTCTCAGCTCAGTGAGTTCCACTGCTAGTAGAGCCAGTCTGTCTCTCAGGAGGCTTACAGTGTGGTGTTCTGGATGCTGGTTATCACAGCCAGGCATGGGGGAGCTTTGAGCAGTGCTGTGGACCTGGCTGTCAGCTATTGGAGTGCCTGTGGTGATGGGAGAGCTCAGAATGCTTCCTGTATTCTTTTTCGATGCTGCCATTTCCCGCCAGAGTGGAAAAGTCCTGTCCAAAGGAACCAAGGGCCGCTTCATTACCTTGGATCATGACTACCATTTTTGTAGAAGTTGAGTCAGGAGCCTTCTCTCTTGGGCCTTGTCTTCATCCTCAAAGTTCTGAATTTGTCTCCCCTTGCATATCCCTCTTGGAGTTGAAGCTGTAGTGCTTTGATATGGCTGTATGCCATGCAGTGACATGCTCGGTATAAAAGAGTAAGTTGGTAACAATACCAGTATTATTAGAGTACTATTAGACTACCTCTCTATCTCCATGATCTCTAACTATCTCTAGCTCTATATATCTATCGCTAGCCACCCCCCCTCTCTCTCTCTCTCTGCACTACATGCGGGAAGGTTGGGTGCGTCAGCGTGAGTGAGGGCGTTGAATGAGCTTGAGCGTGTTTTTTGATTAATTCACGTGTTCTCTTCTGCTTTCACTTTTCTTCTCTACATGATAAGGTGAGGGAAGTTTAATTTTACTATGTCGTTGGTTGTTGGAAAGTGACTGGAGTAGCTGGTGGGAGTTTGGTAGTGTGCAATATGGTGCCCCTCCCCGGTGAGGGCTCGCCTCCCCTGTCTATCAGACACGGGGTTACAGTCGTGGTCGACCCGCGGTACACTGTGGAACAGGTTCTCCTGGCTGCAGGAGAACAGGTCGGTTATGAGAACATCACCTACGGCTCTCGGATGAATAAAGCCGTGGTGGCTTTTCTCCGAGAGGAGCGTTTAGTCCACCTGTTGGAGAGAGGGGCCTGGTGCTGGACGATTTGTTTGTAGCCGTCTCGCCATTGTTTGTGCCGTCGACACGTGTTACCGTGTCAGGCGTACCTCCGTTTATCCCGAACGAGCTCATTGAGAAAGAACTGGGTCGTTTCGGGAAGTTTGCTGGCGGGTTCAGAACAGTCCGTCTGGGTTGTGGCGACGCCAGACTGCAGCATGTTAACTCCCTGCGGAGACAGGCCTTCATGTATTTAAATGATCCCTCGGAACATCTACAAGTGTCATTTAAGGTCAAATACGAACACGGCTTCTACACTTTGTACGCGAGTTCTGGCAGCATGAAGTGCTTTGAGTGCGGCGATGTCGGCCACAAACGCTCATCCTGCCCGCACAGGGAGCCCACAGCGGGCAGCAGTATGGGCGAGCATCAGCCTGACGGCGCCGCTGAGGGCGGTAGCCCGCAAACAGCGCAGCAGGCAGCAGGAGATACCGCAACCGGTGATCCGCAACCTGGTACGGAAGGAAATGTAACAACTGAGCAGGACAGCAATACTGTAAGTGATGGTAACCTGAGTGGTACTGAAACACAGGATGCGGATGTATGCAGAGACGAAGGACAGACAGAACCAGCGGGAGACAGTCACCCAGCCAAGGCTGAGAGTCAGGTTCCTGCATTTGATTCACACTGTGAAAACGCTGGAAATGAAGATGAGGACATGTTAGAGGATGATGGCCTATCTCAGTTTGCTGATATTGTGTCACAAGTTGATCAGCAGTCATACTCATTGAAAGAGATTAATGATTTCCTTGACGAAACCTATGGCAGACAGTCTGTGGATGTATCAGATTTCTTCTCAGATTTGGACAGGTTTGTTAACTCTTATGAAAATTAGAAAAACAGCTGGATATGAAGAGCTCAGTAAACAGAAGAGGTTTCATCTGAAGAAGATTCTGACGAAACTCAGGAAAGAAAAGCGAGGAAATGTTCCTTTACATGTACAAAACGGAAATATATGTGATACACAAAAGGTGTTTTTTTCTCTCTTGGAAAGGTTTCACTGTCTTATCCTTCCTTTTCTCTCTTCTTTTAATGGACGGTTTGCGAGTAGGGAGTCTAAATATTAACGGAGGATGGGATAGAGTTAAGCGAGGTGTGGTAGCTGAGCTGATTAGAGCTAAGAACATAGATGTGCTCTTCCTACAGGAAACGCATAGCTCTGTTGACAACGAGATAGAGTGGGGAATGAGTTGGGCAGGCCAGGCTTTTTTTGAGCCATGGTACCAACTTTAGTGCAGGTGTAGCTGTTCTTTTCTCGCAGCACCTCCTTTTAACAAATGTTTTGACATGTGAAGTGGAGCAGGGCAAAATCCAGGTAGTTCAGGCAACAATCCAAGAAATACCTTTTGTGTATATAAATGTGTATGCTTATAATACAGGCACTGATCGCTTGAGGTTGTTTAGCAAACTGAGGGATAATCTCAAACAATTTAATAGTGGCTCAATCATAGTGGTGGGAGGAGACTGGAATTGTACTACACACCCTACAGTTGACAGAAACTCAGAAGAGCCCCATCCACCGTCAGCTTCTTTTCTGTCCGCTGTGGTTGCATTAAACGACCTTATGGATGTTTGGAGGACACTTAATCCAACAGCTAGGCAGTACACATGGGTAAAAGCTGCAGAGGGTAGTTTTAGGGCAGCCAGGATGGACAGGATTTACCTCAACCAAACATACAGCAACAGGTTGATTAAGTCCACGATATCACTTGTGGGATTTTCAGATCACCATTTAGTAGTGGCAAATTTTTCTTTACAAGTTCAATTTTGACACTGTTCCCACTGGCACTTCGATGTGCGGCTAACGCAGGATAAAGCCTTCTGTCAGTTCTTCTCTGACTTCTGGAATCATTGGAGGCTGAGGAGGAAGGATTTTGAGAGCTTAGCTCGATGGTGGGAGGTAGGAAAAACACAAATTAAGATTTTATGTCCGCAATACAAACAACACACTCTCGGTGTGGAGAAACTCTGTCTTGACGAATTAGAGAGAGAAATTAGGATATTAGAAGGCGAAGTAATTATTGGACATGATGGCAACAGCAGCACTTGGGAAAGTAGGAGGAAGGCTTTAGGTAGGTTCCTACATGAGAGATCAAAGGGTGCTTTAATCAGAACCAGAATTGCCACCATCAAAGACATAGATGCTCCAACTTCTTTTTTCTTTAAACTCGAGAGGAAAATTAGAAAGAGCAATGTGATGATGCACCTCAAACTTCCCAGTGGGGCAGTTACAGCTGATCCATCAGAGATGAGGAAGTTGGCCATAGACTTCTACAGTAGCCTGTTCAGCGCGGAGACCTGTGACTCTGGCTGTGTGGAGGAGATACTGGAGGGACTGCCTCAGCTGGGTGAAACACAGGTGACTTCACTGGAGTCCCCCATCTCCTTTGATGAGATATCAGTGGCGGTTCAGCAGCTCAGCTGTGGCAAAGCCTCTGGAGTTGATGGACTTCCTTCAGAGTTCTACAAGACGTTTTGGACTCTAATTGGACGAGACTTACACGATGTTTTTAAAGAATGTTTGAACTCTGGGAGTCTACCTTTGAGTTGTAGATGGGCTGTCCTGACACTGCTACCAAAAAAGGGAGATCTTGGCTACTGAAAAACTGGAGGCCAGTTTCATTGTTGTGTACGGACTGTAAGATCATTGCAAAATGTCTTTCAAATAGACTCAAACAGTGTATGGACACAGTTGTACATTACAGCCAGACGTACTGTGTTCCTGACCGTGCAATTAAGGATAATCTTTTTTTGATACGCGACATTATTGCCATATCTAAGCTCCAGGAGCTGAATGTTGGCCTACTTTCCTTAGTTCAAGAGAAGGCTTTTGACAGGATTGATCATTGCTATCTGTTCAAAACACTTAAAGGTTTTGGTTTTGGGGATACATTTGTTAACTGGATCAAGTTGTTGTATTCCGGAGCCAGTGTTCTGTTGAAGGTTGGAGGTGGACTCAGCCGACCTGTCTCTGTTAAGAGAGGTATAAGACAGGGTTGTCCCTTATCTGGGATGCTGTACTCCCTGGCCATTAAAACACTTTTATTTCAGCTCAGGCAGGGTCTCCCAGGGCCAACCTTTTCAGGGAAGATCACCACTGCAGTTAGCTTATCAGCATACGCTGACGATGTCACGGTTTTCATAACAACCCAAAACGATGTACAATTTCTCAAGCAGAAATTGGCCTTATACGAACAAGCTTCCTCTGCAAAAGTCAATTGGTCAAAATCCGAGGGTCTCTTGCTGGGGGAGTGGAACAATAGAGAAAAGCCGACATTACCAGCGGGGCTGCAGTGGAATATAGAAGGGATAAAATGCCTAGGTGTCTTTCCAGGCAGTGACCGCTTCCTGAGCAAAAACTGGGAGGGTTTAACTGAAAAGGTCAGTGCCCGATTGTCTAGATGGTCTTGGATCCAGCCTCAGTTGTCCTATAGGGGGAGAGTCTTGATTGTTAACAACTTGATTGCCTCGATGTTCTGGCACCGGTTTACAGTTGTAGAACCTCCGGACACGCTCATACAGGAAGTACAGAAGACGCTGGTGGACTTCTTTTGGGGAGGCTTTCACTGGACCAAGTCTGCTGTACTGTTCCTACCAGTGCTAGAAGGAGGCCAGGGCCTGATTGACCTCCGCAGTCGCATCATGGCCTTTCGCCTTCAAACTGTGCAGTGCCTTTTATACCATGACCAGCGACTTTGGAGTGAAACAGCGTCTGTGTTGCTTCGGAGGGTCATGAACCTGAACTATGACAAGCACCTGTTCCTTCTGGACCTGGCTGGCATGGATTTCACGACAACACCCTTCTATCAATCTGTTCTCCGCGCTTGGGGAACGGTCTTGCGCACCAACAGGGACTACTCCCAGCTCTATGGCAGTGTAGGGGAGGAACCACTGTTCCATAACCCACTGATACACTGCAGGATGCTCAGCTCCATAAGTGTACAGAGATCCCTAATAAGAGCTGGACTTACGAAATTAGCGTGTCTCAGATCAGGAGGACAGTGGAAGACGGCGGGCATTTTGAGCCAAGAGACTGGCTTTAAGTCTCTTCGTTTGATGGAGAGATTGTTGGGAGAAGTGATCAGTGCACTTCCTGGCTTCTTCGGGGAGGCACTAGGAGCGGAGTGTGGAGAGGATCAGCCAGCTATGCTGCCTGTCTTTCCATCTTTGTCAGTCCGTGCAGCAGTGGAGGAGCAGGAAGAAGTGAAGGGCCATTCTGTCCTTCAAAACGCCGGAACTACATGACCTCTCAAGTACATCACAGAAGGCCTTGTACGCAGTCACTGTAAAGGTTCTCAACAGAACATCACTACCCGGCGTGCAGGAGTCGAGGTGGTTGAGTTTGTTGGCACCAGGCTCATCCCCCAGGGGCAGCTGGAGGTCCCTGTACAAACCCCCCATTGAGAAACGCACTGCAGATCTACAGTGGAGGGTGGTACACGGGGCTGTGGCTACGAACAGACATGTGGCACACTTTGATCCTAGGGTAGGGAGTGAATGCTCTTTCTGCAATGATGAGGAAACCCTACAGCACTTATGGCTTAGATGTCCCAGGTTGGGCCCTCTTTTCTCTGTACTGCAGCGGTGGCTCAGAGGTTTAGGAGAGGTTCTTGCAGACAGCCTGTTTGTCTTTGGTCCGAGGTACATGGCAGCACAGTGCATACGTGTCACCTTGGTTAATTTTTTGATAGGACAGGTGAAAATGAGCATTTGGCTTAGCAGACAGAACAAGATGAAAGGCACAGGGTCCACAGACGCCATGCTCATCTTCAGGGGTCTAGTGGCTGCTCAGCTAAAATAGAGTTCATGTTTTTCAAACTTAGTTCAAACCTGGAAGGATTTATTTCTATGTGGGGACATGGGGATGTGCTGTGCACAGTGGAAGACCAAGTGCTTATTCTTAATCTTTGAAAAAAGGGGAAATGGGGGGAAGGTGTATCCTTTTGTTTTTACTGTGTATGGCAATTGTTGTGTTTTTCCACTATGTATATGAGTATCTGTGTTGATGTTATCTTGATGTGACTGAAGAATTGGAACATTAAAGGTGTGTCTCTCTCTCTCTCTCTCTCTCTCTGTCTATATATATATATATATATATGCCTGTGAGTCAAGTAAATTCTTTATGAGACGGAACAAGCCTGTTTCATGCCATAAGCAATCATTGTATGTGTTTTTGAATATAGGCACCTCTCCCTTCCCCATTGGACGTTGTGCACGTGATGTGCATGACAAGACAGTAAACGGTATGTTTTTTTCCCATGTAGCTTTATTGACAGCTGATGATTGCTTATGGCATGAAACAGGCTTGTACTGTCTCATAAAGAATTTACTTGACTCAGTGGATTATATATATATATATTATTTTTATTTTTTTCTAAATTTCTCTGTATCTCACTCTATCTCTACTACAACTACTTTCGGCTGCTCCCGTTAGGGGTCTCCTGTCCTCTGTCACACCAGCCACCTGCATGTCCTCCCTCACCACATCCATAAACCTCCTCTTTGGTCTTCCTCTTCTCCTCTTCCCTGGCAGCTCCATATTCAGCATCCTTCTCCCAATATACCCAGCATCTCTCCTCCACACATGTCCAAACCATCTCAGTCTTGCCTTTCTTGCTTTGTCTCCAAACCATCCAACCTGAGCGGTCCCTCTAATATGCTCATTCCTAATCCTGTCCTCCTTCATCACTCCCAATGAAAATCTTATCATCTTCAACTCTGCTACCTCCAGCTCCACCTCCCATCTTTTAATCAGTGCTACTGTCTCCAAACCATATAACATAGCTGGTCTCACAACCATCTTGTAAACCTTCCCTTTAACTCTTTCTGGTACCCTTCTGTCACAAATCACTCCTGACGCTCTTCTCCACCCACTCCACCCTGCCTGCACTCTCTTCTGCACTCCCCGTTACTGACCCCAAGTATTTAAACTCATATGCCTTCATCGCCTCTACTCCTTGCATCCCTTACCGTTCCACTGTCCTCCCTCTCATTCACGCATATGCTATTATTATATTATTATTATTAATCATTATGATTAATCATATGTTAATATTAATGTTAGCGTTATTAATTATTATTATAATAACTATTATTATATGTAATATTGTCATGCCAAAATATGACAAGGTGAATATTCATGTCAAGATCAGAATCATGTTTATTGGCCATGTAGGTTTGCACATACATGGAATTTGCCTCCGGTTTCATGGCTCTCTCTCAGTGTACTTAACAACACGACAATACAACAAGTTTCCGATATATACACAAGGCAGCATGGTGGCGCAGTGGTTAGCGCTGTCGCCTCACAGCAAGAAGGTCCTGGGTTCAAACCCCGTGTTTTTCCAACCTTGGGGTCAGTCATCCCAGGTCGTCCTCTGTGTGGAGTTTGCATGTTCTCCCTGTGTCTGCGGTGTGTTTTTTCCAGGTGCTCCAGTTTCCCCCACCATCTAAAAGACATGCATGTTAGGGTTAATACTCCTGTCTGTGCCCCTGACCAAGGCATGGCAAGAGTAAGAGTACATCTGTCACCATTTTACAATGCGGTGATGGCAGCCATTTCCCAATCCTATGTGAATACTACACATTACCACTGTAGCTCTAGTTAATGGTCACGGCAGTTTGCATATGAAACTAGTAATTGGTTTGGGTCGTTATGCCACTCTATTGTTTATAAGGGTGGGGGTACCTGCAGTCACTGTATTGTTTATAAGGGTGGGGACACCTGCAGTCACTGTATTGTTTATAAGGGTGGGGATACTTGCAGTCATTGTATCGTTTATAAGGGTGGGGATACCTGCAGTCAGGTGAGACTGAAGAGGTCACTTAGATGATGATGAAACATTTCTCTCGATAAGCGTTGTGTCCAGATGAACTGGTTCAACTTTCTGTGATTTTCTTAACCTAGATTATTGAGCATGCATAAAGACATTTTGCCATGGTTTTATGTAGTGTATTTATTTAGTCGCTCTGTTCTTTTCATTACATTTTGTGTTGTTCTTCTGGTATTTATCCAATTCCTCCATGTATCTGATGACCAATACTTCAGCCTCTTCTGGTGTTCTGTTTGATTTTATGAAGATGTTGCGGTTTGCTGACCGCTTTCTCAGGGAGCCTGCCTTTTTGATGATGCCCACATTCCTTTTAGTCAGATGTTTGTTCAAGCAGACATCTGATCCCTTCGGCTTTTTTCCTTGTCTTAGCAGTGCATTTTTACGCCTTCTGTTTTAAAACCTTATCATTATGGCCGGTTTATAACTTTTGTTTTTTCCCGAGGGAGAGGGTGACATGCCTCAGTGTTGTTATTGTTGACTTCAGTTCCCTTAGACTGAAGGAAAGCAGTCACCTGTTGCTCCACAGAGTTTGAGTCCAGCTTGCTGAATCCCCAACTGTCCAACGTCCTGACTTCCCTGGCGTATGACCGGGGTTTAGTCTCCAGGTGAGACAATGATGTCGTTCATTTACGTGTACTGCTCCAAATCGGCCACCCAGTTCTCCAGGAAGATGATCCCCTTTTCCTTCTCAGTGTGTTGTAGCCTCAGGACCTTCACTTCTTCCACCAGATCCAAAACCTTTTTCAGCTGTAGTCTGACCGCTGCAACCTCCTCCGTCAGAAAGTGGAGCAATCTTTTTATATCGCCGACTTCCTCAGCTGTAGGATTCTTATTTGGTCCCATGGTATTTGCTTTGTGCCAATTCATTAACTTAGCCAGCCACTTTTTCAGTCGTGCCTTACAAAAATTAGGGTCACAATCCAGGCAGACAAGGTCTACCAGGTCCAGCTTCCAACACAGCGGTCTTGGCGACAGCATTCAACATCCAGATGATGTCCACCCCAGCCAACTGACCGCTGTTACCGATGTGACGAGCTTGGACTCATAGCCCAACACCAGTGCCAAAAGCCAGGGTCAACCAGCCGGCGGGGAAATGACGGTGGAATGGCCTTGTGAAGGGACCACCACTCCAGTCCCCAGCCCCCCTATAAGGCTGATGCACGCTGGTTGGCTGCCTAGGTCACACGAAAGGACTATATTTGGACTGCCAACTCGATGATTGATCCTGCAGGGCCCTGGTAGACACAGAATCTACCAGTTCTCTGGTGCCGCCTGGTATCCTCCCAGGCACCACCGGCCCACTCTCAGTGGCATGGTCCCCAACCAACACCCAGCTGATGACGGTGACTGGGGAAAAGGCTGGGATGAGAGGGAGGAAATCACTGCAAGTCCGAGCCAGACAGACCAGGAGCTGACATGCGAGTTCTGGCTCGCCAACATCCGGAACCCGTGTATCATCGGCCTGGACCTGCTGACCCGCTGGGGGAGCCCAGCTTAATGTGTCAGGAGGCAACCATCACCCTCGGCACAAAGACCGTGGCGCTCCAGTCCGGCTGGAGGAGGAGCAGGCTCAGGAACCGGCGAGCCAGTTGCCAAGCAGCCACCACTCAGCAGGCTCAGAGCCCCGGTGTGGTATTGGGAGTAATTATTTATGGGCAAACAAATATAAATTTCTGCCTTTTGGGACTCATTTTCAAGTTGCATATTTTATAGCACTTGTCTAGGTGCAACAGCCACTCAAAGCACTTTACAATTAATTGATTCACACACACACACACACACACACACACACACACACACACCATACACCGATGGCATGGAAGTGTCGTTTCATTTAGGCGTCAACTGTGCTGTGTATTTCGCTGTTGCTGGTCCGTTTTAAAACTGCATGCTTTCACTGCTTTCATTCGCTACTGATATTGCGTTATGCTAGGTCTGATTGTGATAATGAGGCTGGGGCCCGCTTTGAACATCTTGCATCAGGGCCCGGCGCTGACCCGTTACGCAGCTGGATGTGGGCCCTGTTGGGTTCAAAGTATGTCTGTTTTTAAAAAATAGATTCAGATCCTCTCTGGATGGGCTCTAATTATGATGGATGTTTGCCCTTTACTATATGAACATTTTACAAACACAAATGCAATTTAGTGTAGCAGCCTGGCTAGGGGATACCAACTGTTTAGCTATCACCTGTCACACACTGATTTACAGTATGTTGTAGAGCCAGCATTGCAGCGCATGATGGAACTAGATAAAGCCATTTGGCTCTGAGATTTGCTTCCCCAGCAGGAAAATGCAAACTAAAAGCCCAGTCCTTCTGGATCTTGGCTGGGGAGAGGCATCTCTCACAGGCTCCACACATACAACCTCAGCAGGGCTTAAAATAGCTCTGTGTGTTTTCAGGCAAGAGGATGCAGGGATAGAGAGAGCTGGCTGGGACAGTTGCACAACAAAGTGTTCTGCTCCCGGATGGGCTCGCCAGCCAAGTGCCAAGGATGGGGCACTTTGGCAAAGGCTTCTGCACCGTGAGCTCATTTACCATACTTGCACTGCACATAAATAAGATGCTCAATTTGATTGGGGCCTTGCAAGGACAGCTTTTTTGAGGACATGGGGTTTTTCAGGGGTTTTTTTTTTTCAGGCATATGAAGCGGTTGAATATTCGCCATGTTTTTGCAGCTCTCCATCTGTAGTACACTGCATGGGTTCTGTGTAGTGAAATTGAACAGTGTAGGACACAAAGCTAATGAGGTTTTACTTAGCAATGACTTGAATTTTAGCAACATCAAATTTGTAAAATAAATGTACTGTAAAGAGTGAAAGTTGGGCTACTAAAGAAAGAAAAATCTTGAAAAGGCTTGCCGGTGGGTGTAACTTTCTCCTTTTTATAGCCCAAATAGCTGACTTATCAAGGTAAGCATGTGAATACCACTGGAAAAAAATCTGAACATCCGGGTGTAATTTCTTTCCAGGAGGATACACAAGGTGTCAGGATTTATAACATCCCTAGTATTTACACTGATCAGCCAAAACATTAAAGCCACCTGCCTACTATTGTGTAGGTCCCCCCCGTGCCACCAAAACAGCTCTGATCCGTTAAGGCATGGCCTCCACAAGACCCCTGTAGGTGTCAAGTCAAGTCAGTTGCCGATCCGGGGAGGGCTGCAGACGACCACATGCTTTCTACAATACATGTGGAGTCGCCAGCTGGTTCTTTTCACCTGACAGTGAGGAGTTTCACCAGGGGTACGTAGCGCGTGGAAGGATCACACTATTCCCCCCCCAGTTCCTCCTCCCGCTCAAACAGGAGCCCCGACCGACCAGAGGAGGTGCTAGTGCAGCGACCAGGACACACGGCCGCATCCGGCTTCCCACTCGCAGACACGGCCAAATGTGTCTGTAGGGACACCCGACCAAGCTGGAGGTAACAAGGATTCGAACCGGCAATCCCTATGTTGGTAGGCAACGGAATGATTTCAGCCCAATTTTGACCCAATTTTGTGGTCGTCAACTATCTTTCAGCATCGGGCCCGATGAATGTTGGGAATAACCATTGGGCGTCTTTACCCCGTGTAGTGTGACATCATTGAAGAACAGTGATGTCGCATCTGGGATGCCCCACGACAACCCAACGAAAAATCTAGCATGTCAGAATTTTTTTGCATTTTCCTACCTAGTCTGACATGTCCCACATGTTCCTTGACATTGACTAATAGGATGACAGTACTCTATGGTGCACATATGTAAACATGGCAAAAAGAAAGAGGGATGCTGCTTCTGCTGTCAGGTGGAACGACAAAACCAAGTAAAGGTTTTTGAGTGGGGGCAACAATACCCCTGCGTTTTTGACATTTCCTTGAGGGAGTACCATGACAGAGTCAAAAAAAAGATAGGTTAAATGTTAGCGAGATGTAGCGGAAGCACTAAAGCAACCAGCTGTGTAGGTGTTAAGCTATGCTAAGTTAGCATTCCTCAGTAGCACTCGCCGCAACAGTGTCCACAATGTTTTTTCTTTCTTTTTTCATTTCAGAACACAAGACCGCCAGTATCACACATAGCGTTTCCATAGCCATGATTGACAATTTCTTGAACCTCCTCTACGATGACCTATGAACTCGCACAAGCTTGTGAAAGGCACCATATGATGATTTATTCAGGGTCATACTTGCCAGTCTCTCGGCCAAGATTTTATGGCACTATGATTGCCTAATCTGACATGGTGACCATCGTGAAAGACAAAAATATCGCGCAGTCTGGTCCCAGCATTAGTTGCGAGGTGAGGCCTCCATGGAACGGATTTGTTTTTCCAGCACATCTCACCGATGCTCAATCAGATTGAGATCTGGGGAATGTGGAGGCCAAGGCAACATTTCACTTTCTTTGTCATGTTCCTCAAACCATTCCTGAACAATTTTTGCAGGGTGCGTTATCCTGCTGAGAGAGGCCACTGACATCAGGGGATACCATTGCCATGAAGGGGTGTACCTGGTCTGCACCAATGTTTAGGTAGGTGGCAATTGTCAAAGTAACATCTGATTGAATGCCAGGGCCCAAGGTTTCCCAGCAGAACACTGCCCAGAACACTGCCTCCACTGGCTTACCTTCTTCCCATTGTGCATCCTGGTGCCATCTCTTCCCCAAGTAAATGACGCACATGCACCCAGCCGTCCTTCTTCTTCTTTCATCTTGTTCCCTGCTTCTCAGGGGTCGCCACAGCCGATTTTATAGTTTCCATTGGCACCGCTTGAGGGTACAGCACCAACGGCAGTCACTGTCAACCCATGCTTCAACCTCGGAGCCCCAACCAATCCAGTATGGTCTTGTCAATCCGCATAATTATTCGGCAAAATTTTACATGGCGTGCCCTTCCTGACACAACCACTAATCCTATGGATGGGGGCACAGGTAAAGTGCTGGATGCCATCCCAGTATTCATGGACTTGTGCCCATGCCTCTCGCCTACCTGGCCGTCCACATGAAGTAAAAGAAAATGTGATTCATCAGACCAGGCCCCTTTCTTCCATTGCACCATGGTCCAGTTCTGACTCTCACGTGCCCGTTGTAGACCCTTTCGGCGGTGGACAGGGGTCACCATGGGTACTCTGACTGGTCGGCGCCTACACAGCCTCATACACAGCAAGCTGTGTGCACTGTGGTCTGACACCTGTCTATCATAGCCAGCATGAACTTTTCAGCAATTTGAGCTACGGCAGCTCTTCTGTGGGACTGGACCAGACGGGGGAACCTACACAATATTAGGCAGGTGGTTTTAAAATTTTGGGTGATTGGTGTAAATCTTTTAAGAAGAATGAAAGTGATTGAAAGTGAACTCAAACAACCACAGGTGTAACTTTTAGCTCCTGAATAATGGATCTATCTCAAGGAAAAACTACTGTGACTCTCAGGGGGGAAAAAACTATATGCTTATGTCTTGCACATACTTGTGTGTGTGTGTGTGTGTGTGTGTGAGAGAGAGAGAGCGAGAGAGAGAGAGCAGGCCCAAACAGGACAGTGAGAAACTGAATCCTACAGAGAGGATAATTGATGAAGTTGGACGTTTTGCCTCTTTACTTTAAGTGAGGACATTGGCTTCTCTTTGCTGTCTCAGATAAACAGCAGGATTTACAGGCTTCTGTTTCTGTCACTCTGCTGCCGTCCTCAAGGTGACTGCAGTATATTTTCTTTTTTCCACTCTTTGCAGACTCCGATAACAAAAAAAAACCCTCGAAGGTACTGTCTTTGCTCACGGCATCCAATGTTTTCTCTAGTTACACTGTTTAGGCTACTTAAACACGTTTCCATTAATGCCATATGTGTGGTAATGTGTTCACGTTGTCTTTGAGTGATGTTCATGTTATAAACATGATCTAATTACTCCAAGACCTGGCATTCTGTGATTATGCACTAGCAGCTATGGTCCATAGGGAATCTATGGGGTTGCTGAAGGACCCATAAACAGTGGCGTCAGACAGTGGGGATCATTGATCTGCCCTGTCCCATAGCGGCCTGGATCGGGTTGCTCTGAAGGGATACTCAATCCGGGGCTGCGGAGCTCTTGTAGACGGGGGGTGTTTGGTTCCGACTGGAGGAAATCGGATCTGTAGGCAGGGGTTCTAACAATGACCTGCCATCAGACGCAGCTTCCACAATAACCAGAGACACAATGTTAGCTACAGAGGCCCGTCAGTACCTCTGTGTCAAACCATCAATACCTCCGTGCATCTGTCAAACTTTCTTAAGAGTCCGCGGCCCCGTCAGTGCACGTATATTGAATGGTTTACTGTGATGTAAGCCTATTCCCCCTCATGTATGTTGTTAAGAGGTGTGTTGATGCGCGTGTGTTTCCATGTCTCGTCTCAGGTGTGGAGCCTGAAGCTAGAGCAGGAGGCTGAGAAGAACAAGGCTTTAACGGAAGCCCTGCACACCTTGGCAACTGAGCACCACGAACTTGAGCAACGCCTCTGTAAGGGCGGGAGGTCCCCCACCCTCAACGAGGATGACTTCTATGACGCCGTGTCAGGTCAGACCCCAGTCTGGGACTCAACATATAGTGGCTGATCCATACTGCGTTTATCTTATACTTTTATCATTTTACATTTTTAATTCTTTATTTTTTTTCCTCGCCCAATTTTAATTGTTTTTACCAGAACCCTTGTTTTATCAGCTCTAGTTCACTACGTTTTAATTATGCTCTTGCCACTTTATCCTGACCTTGTTTTACCTTGTTCCATGGAGCGGATCTGGAATTATGTCCTATATTTTTATTGTATTTTGTTGTTTTATCTTGGCTATGTGCATTATTTTATCCTGTTGTGTCAGGCACCTTGTAACGTTGTTTAGAAAGGTGTGATATAAATAAAGTTTATCGTTATTATATTCTGAGGAAGTCGACACGTTACATGGGGGACCTGGGACTACTGCTCCGGGGTGTAGGTTTGAGTGTTTTGCTTCCCGTGGAGCTGCTTTGGTGCAGGTGAGCCAGTCTGGTGCTGGTCACATAGTCACAACATGCTCTCGTCTCAAGGATATAGTAAATGTGTTGTTGCTGTAATGGTAGTCTGCTCATAGACCTGTGTCAGCCCACGAAACTGGCTGAGTCAGGAAGTGATCTACATGCACCAGTGTATTTATTTTGCATTTATCTTAGTCGAAACCAGTGTTTCCTGAACTGTGTCCACTCATCTACCACACCTCACTCTGTGGATGGTCAAAGCACACTGTGTGTGTGCAGTTGTATCGCAGCAAACACTTCCAGCATCTCATTCCGGCCTCCTGCTCTTTCCTAAGGAATTTCTCCCAATTTAGCTCCCTCCTTAAAGACCATATTTGTTGAACATCACATGAAACAACATTTAAGTCAAGTCTGTTTTATTTGTATAGCCCATTATCACAAATTACAAAGGTGCCCCAGGGGGCTTTACAGCAACACAACATCCTGTCCTTTGACCCTCACATCAGATAAGGAACAACTCCGGAAAAAAACCTTTAACAGGGAGAAGAAAAAGAAGAAAGCTCAGGGAGAGCAACAGAGGAGGGATCTCTCACCCAAGACAGACAACGTGCAATGATGTTGTGTTTACACAATTTATCAATACAACATTGAAAGAGAATTACACAATTATAATGGAATTATAAAATATATGAAGAATATGATGAGAAGGATGCCAAGCAGTGTCCAGACGCCACCGGAACAGCCCAGGACCTGAGCCCGTGACCACCATCACCATGTACACCTGACAGGAGAACAGACGAGATAAAACATTAGTCACACATCGGAGAGAGAGAACGAAACAACATTGAAACAGGATAACAAAATTATATGGAATCATAAATTGTACCAAAAAGAAAATGTGATGAGGAGGATGCCGAGCAGTGTCCAGGTGGTGACCACCGTCACCATGGAGACCTGGGAGGAGGACAGACTGCACATGCACACGGGAGACTCACACCACACCATTCTCACACACAGGAGAGGAGACAGGGGAAGACATCATTCAGAGAGAGAAAAGACATGTGAGAGAAGAGAACAGTTTGCAATAATCAGCAATCTATACTCTATAATCTCGTCGGCAGATGAGTGGTTGGTAAATTCATTGAGACAGAAACCGACCTGCCATGCACTACAGTAGCAAAGCACTCAACCTAAAGGCAATTAATTGTAAGCTAAGGCAGATGAGTTTTTTAAGTTTGGACTTAAAGGACTCAGTAGACTCAGATTGTCTGATGGCAGCAGGCAGGTTATTCCACAAGAACGGGGCCCGACAGGAAAAGGCCCTGCTGCCACCAGCTGACTTCTTTTTAACTTTGGGTACACACGGGAGCCCTGTATTTTAAGAGCACAGAGCTCAAGATAGAATGTACGGTTTAAGGAGATCAGACAGGTGAGATGAGGCTAGCCCAGGATTTTATAAGTCAGCGAAGCCAATGAAGGGAGGCAAGAATTGGTATAATATGGTAAAGTTTTGTAGTTTTAGTTAGGATTCTAGCTGCAGCATTTCAAGTCATCTGAAGACTTTTAGTACTTGCATGTGGCAGACCTGAAAACAGAACATTACAGTAATCAAGTCTGGATGAAACATGCATGTATTAGAGTCTCTGAGATCTCTTTAGAGCACTGCGAACTTCCACAATTTGATTAATCCAAATGAAACAGAACTGTTGGATAGGAAATTATGAAGGGGGGGGGAGTTTGATTTGAATAGGTACGTTGATGTGTTATGGATCAGTTTGAATTTGGTAGTGGAGGATGATTCTTCTCCCCTCAATCTCTGCCTTCATTGGACACTTTTGTTATTTTTTACATCCACAAGTGCAGGGTGATGTAACTAAATAAAATATGGTATTTTTCAGGAAGAGAAAAATTCCGATAAACACAAAAATAAAATGAAATATTTTCACTACGTCTCTTCGGTGTCATGTGGAGGTCGGGGACAGTACCTGTGGAGTGGCAGACTGGGATGGTGGTTCCCATATATATAAAAAAAAGGGGGACCGGAGAGTGTGCGCCAATTATTGGGGCATTACATTGCTCAGCCTCCCTGGGAAAGTCTACTCTAAGGTGCTGGAAAGGAGGCTCCGACCGATTGTCGACCCTCGGATCCAGGAGGAACAATGTGGATTCAGTCCTGGTCGTGGAACAACGGACCAACTCTTTACCCTTGCGGAAGTGCTGAGGGGGGCATGGGAGTTTGACCAGCCAGTCTACATGTGTTTTGTGGACTTGGAGAAGGCTTACGACCGCGCACCCCGGGGCACTCTGTGGGGGCTACTGTGGGAGTATGGAGTACCGGGGCAGTTGCTACAAGCCATCCGGTCCTTGTATAACCAAAGTGAGAGCTGTGTCTGCATTTACGGCACAAAGTCAAACACGTTTTCGGTGGGTGTCGGACTCCTCCAAGCTTGTCCCTTGTCACCGATTCTGTTTGTGATATTCATGGACAGGATCTCAAGGTGCAGACAAGGTGAGGAGTGTGTCCATTTTGGGAACCTCAGAATAGCATCTCTGCCCTTCGCAGATGATGTGGTTTTGTTGGCTTCATCAGAACGTGACCTCCAGCGCACACTGGGGCGGTTTGCAGCTGAGTGTGAAATGGCCGGGATGAGAGTCAGCACCTCCAAGTCTGAGGCCATGGTTCTCTACCGGAAAATGGTGGATTGCTACCTCCGGGTGGGGATGAGTTGTTGCCTCAAGTGAAGGAGTTCAAGTATCTCGGGGTCTTGTTCTCAAGTGAGGGTAGGATGGAGCGGGAGATTGACAGGTGGATTGGTGCAGCATCAGCAGTAATGCGGGTGTTGTACTGGACCGTTGTGGTGAAGAGGGAGCTGAGCCGGGAGGCAAAGCTCTCAATTTACCAGGCAATCTTCGTTCCAACCCTCACCTATGGTCATGAGCTTTGGGTAGTGACCAAAAGGGTGAGATTGCAGATACAAGCGGCTGAAATGAGTTTCCTCTGTAGGGTGTCTGGGCTCAGCCTTAGAGATAGGGTGGGGAGCTCGGACATCTGGAGGGAGCTCCGAGTAGAGCCGCTGCTCCTTTGTGTCGAAAGGAGCCAGTTGAGGTGGTTCAGGCATCTGATTAGGATGCCTCCTGGGCGCCTTCCTTTGGAGGTTTTCAGGGCACGTCCAACTGGGAGGAGACCCCAGGGTAGACCCAGAACTCGCTGGAGGGACTACATGTCCAATCTGGCCTGTGAACACCTTGGGATCCCCCAGGAGGAGCTGGAGGGCGTTGCTGGGGAGAGGGGCATCTGGAGTGCCCTACTTAGCTTGCTGCCACCACGACCCCGCCCCGGAGAAGTGGCTGATGAATGAGATGAGATGAGATTTTCAGTGAATTTTTAGAACATTGTGGCACATGAGTAAAGTACAGATAAAAAAAGCTAACATGAATACATTTTATTTCCTGAGAGCTTATTTCAAGACATTCATGACAGTATTTACCGGTGGTGCGTGTGTGTCTGTGTGTGTGTGTGGGTGTGTGTGTGAGAAAGTGATCTTATTTGTACCAGATGGTTCCCAGTCTCAGTCTGTTGGCGCTGTCTGTTGCTGAGAGATCAAAGATGGCTGTCATTCCTACTGCAGTTTGATGTGACTGATTCCTCCATCATCAGCTGCTTGCATGGCTGAGCTGGTCCTTCAATGTAACGCAGGCATAGTGAACTGTCACACTGTCCCCTTGAATCACAGTATACTCAAGGTTAAAAAATTTTTGGGGGGGATTTTCCCCCCCTTTTTCTCCCCAATTGTATCCGGCCAATTACCCATCTCTTCCGAGCCGTCCTGGTTGCTTCTCCGCCTCCTCTGCTGATCTGGGGAGGGCTGCAGACTCCCGCATGCCTCCTCCCATACATGTGGAGTCGCCAGCCACTTTTCAACTGACAGTGAGGAGTTTCACCAGGGGGACATAGCACGTGGGAGGCTCACGCTATTCCACCCAACCCCCACCCCCCCCGAACAGGTGCCCCGACTGACCAGAGGAGGCGCTAGTGCAGCGACCAGGACACATACCCACATCCGGCTTCCCGCCCGCAGACACGGCCAATTGTGTCTGTAGGGACGCCCGACCAAGCCGGAGGTAACACGGGGATTCGAATCGCCGATCCCCATGTTGATAGGCAACAGAATAGACTGCCATGCTACCCGGATGCCCTTACTCAAGGTTCATATGACTGAAAAAAAACCCACTAATTTGCTTATGGTATTCAAGGGCAATTTGAGTGAGTAAAGCTAATTAGTTGGAGTCTGACTGCAGTTATTGTACTTAATGCATAACCGGTATTTGCCACAATTACCGTGTGCTAAAATGAGTTCCTCTTTTTATTTTGCTTCTTTGTATCCTCAAGAACCTTGCTACAGCAGTTGATTTGCACTGCAGATATCCTGCTGTGTGTTTGTGTTGGACTAGCCCTGCATTATCCAGAGACACTCAGTTGCCTGTTGGTCAGACACACACACTGCCCATGTGACTCTAACCTACTCTCAGCATATGTATGAGGATTTTCACATTCAAGGTCCAGCATGTGTAAAACCCACTCCACTTTTTGTCGATTTCCAACATGCTTATTAAGCATGTTGCAGCCGCTGGCAGTTCGCTCATGCAGCCGCCCTCTGGATATATGCATGTGTTGTGCCTGCACACATCCACATTTTCCATGAACTTATTATGTAATGTCACATGATTCATAAGAACTGTGCTGAAATTAAGTGCTCATGAATCAAAGACCTGTCCAGTTCTGCATTACACAATGCGGTCATATTGTGCAGGGAACATATCCTCCTCTGCATGTTGTCCTACAGTCCATGTGTTGTCCTCGACACGCGCTGGCGAGGGGAGGAGGAGCAGCCAGCCAGCCCATAGCAGACAATGCTGGAGGAGAGGAACTTTTTTGTGTGGCCTCTCACTGGAAAGGTGTGGCTTGTCTAGCAGCAGGGAGGGGTAAGGTTTGACAGGGATTAAAAAAAAAAAAGGGTTTATTCCCTGACAAGTATAGTGTTAAGGCTGCAGAGCGGTTGGTCTCTGCGCCGGCCGCCGCACGTTTGCGCCGGTGAGTCGTCATATCCAGCATGAGCCATTGTCTGCCGTCTCTCACCTCACAGAGTCCGAGTCCGAGCTCTCTGTGAGTGGCTTTCTGTCCGTGGCCAGCCACTCCTGCGAAGAGGACGAGGGGAGAGACACCCCCCGCTTCATCAGCTTCCACCATCCCGACGCCCTCAGGGAGCCGACCAGAATGTCTGGGGACGGGAACCATGGCAACCAACCTGCCCAGTGCAACGGATACAAGAAGCACAGGTGGGACTTGCTTCAGCTAATAAGTCATACCTGTTTTCCACTTTACATAGTTTTTTTTTCTCTCTTTCCTAACCAGTCCCCTGAAGACAGTTACTCTGCTCCACTGTTCAGTGCACAGCCTTTTCTTTCTTTATGTGCTTTTTGAAAACTATTCATTACAAATGGCAGATTCTGCACGATATAACTCTCAGCCGTCAATGATAACCTATTGCTGACCGACTTGCATGTCTTCTACAGATGTATTATATACAGCCAGTATGTGTGATGGCTCCTGGGTTTCAGTCCTGTGTCAGCGAGAACACAGCAGAATAAATGGTACAGTAGATGCAATGGGAAATCACCTACGTATGCACAGTTGTTGCATTCAGGTGTTTTTGTTTGAGCGCTCCATCTTTCCTACCCAGTAGACTAGACACACACTTGTTTGAAAAATTGGCCATTTTTCATTTCCGTGGATGCTGATTCTGGCTTGCTCTCTCTCCCTTAATCCGACAACTGACCCATGAATAATTTGGCATGTGTTGTCTTAGAGACCGGGTTGGAGGAAAAGGGGCCGGTTGGCTGGCCATGTGCACTCCGTGTGTGTGTGTGCATGAGTTATACATGTTGTGTGTGTCTGCAAGCAATTGCATTAAGGATTTATCAGGTGTCTGATTATCTGGCATTACTCTTGTCTTCCAAATAGACCTCTTTCTCTGGTTGCCTGCAGACAGGCCTACTTGTAAGTTACATTTACAGGTACAAGGATGTCTTACAGTGGATTATGTCAGAAAATGGTGAAGAGATGACAGAGTTGGGCTTTGAAGCTTGGCAACACAGTATAGGGAGTAGGCTATCTAACTGAGTATGTATTGAGTTGGATGGGATCCACAAACCACTGATGTCTATGAGAAATGAATGTGCCTATTTCTGTAAGTGTGTTTTGGTGTGTTCAGAACCGACAGCAATTTTACTATGCATCACAGAGAAAATCATTGCACGTTTGATGAGAAAAGACGCTTATCTCTTTTTCTTTCTTTCTGTGTCTGTACTATTTCACTTTAGCTTTTTTCTGTGTGTAGTTGACTCACTGCACAAATGCACATCCCCGAACAAGTACACCACTGGCCTTAGGCCTGCATACCTGGTTTGATATAGAATTCACTACACTTGTTAGTTAGGGTTTTGAGATAAACACAGACTTGAGAGCAGATGAGCAGAGGTGGATTTTGCTGTGAGATCGTAGGTGGTCCAGTCCAGTCCATTCCATAGGTAGTCCAGTCCAGAGGTGGTCCAGTCAAGTCCAGTCCATAGGTGGTCCAGTCCAGAGGTAGACTTTGCAGCAAGACCATAAGGGCAGGGGTGGAATTTTATTCCAAAATCAAGACCAACCAGGACAAAACCAGAAAAGGTGTAATCTTAACACTAAACTAAAAACGATATCAAAACAGTGTACAAATACAATATTCCAAACATGCCCATTTAACCAGGCAGTGCTCTTTTTTCTGGCATCTAGAGTGCATCTTGTGACTCTTTGAATACTGTAACATCAACACGAGTGCACTCTGGGTCTTCCATCTATTCATGGGTATTGCATGAGGCTGGACTAGAGAAGCTTGATAGCTCATTAGCTGTGTCGGGTTTCTTTGCTTACAAATGGCAAATCGAGTCCTGACATCTACTCTGCAGCTTTAACAGTAACCCTATGACTTTCATCAGACAGAATGCTCTTTTTCTTCCTTAAATATTCACAAGTTACAGATTCGGTGCACTGCGCGACATCTTTGAAGCATGGAAGAATCTAGAATAGAAGACAAAACCCCTTGACCTGCTTCACTTCGGGCAAAATGCGCCTTAAACCACAATGAAACACCAGTCTGACTGCCCTTTAATATGCTTCCCCCTTCAACTGTGCTCACATGGAGATGAAGATCCTCAGCTTTCTTCACTGGCTTCAGAATTGTTGGTGTGTCTTAATGCTCATGATGCAGGGACTATTCATGAATGGATTCCATTCTGATGGAGTTGACAGTGTTTGTTTCTTTACCCCCATTCCACAGGACAGCTCTGCCGGCTCCCATGTTCGCCAGGAATGACATCAGCATCTGGAGTATCCTGAAGAAATGCATTGGCATGGTGAGACCTGCAAAAACCTCTCTAATCAGCTTTGCTTTGACCACATTTCTTTTTTTAGTAGTTGCTTTATGTGGAAGAAAAAAGTGCTGATTTGAGATTTTAGCCCTGAGTAGTTTTACTGAATAAGGAGAACATTTGGGGGGAAAGGTTTGCTAATGGTGATAGATTAGTTTTGGACTTCGTTGTGGACCGGTGGTGGAGTTAACAGTTCAGTCATTAGAGTCAGTCTCCTGGGATCCAAGGGGATCCCAACACTCTGTCCCAGCCCTGCTTGGATTTAATTAGACTTTTTTTTATCTCTGTTTATCCTGTAATCCCCAATTAAATGGGGCTAATGGTTTTGCACATACCCAACTCAGTGGACAGACAGATACTGTTTGAAGGCAACAGAGTTGTGCACCTACACTGTATGAAGGCAATGAATTTGAATACTTGATCCATTTCCTTAACTGTGGAACAGGAGATCAGTCTTTTTTTGTGTGCAGTCTCGAGTACTATATATATATATATATATATATATATATATATATATATATATATACTTCACTGCCCTTGCAATGCAATCCGTTCTTACAGCTGCTTTTTTTCCTCTCCACCCTCGCTCTCAGGAACTGTCGAAGATCGCGATGCCTGTGATATTTAATGAGCCCCTGAGCTTCCTGCAGCGCCTCACGGAGTACATGGAGCACACCTACCTCATTCACCAAGCCAATGCCTCCACAGACTCTGTGGAGAGGATGAAGGTAACCAGACTCGGTATTATGTTCTCAGATATTTGCTTGTTTGGGTCACAAAAAAAGATGCCAATCATAATTAATTGACACGTTGCTTGATCAGGCCCTGAGCTAGCAGGGTAGATTCAGCACTGCTGTGCACAAGGTAAAAGTACTATTTTCTTTTTGATGAGTGAAGATAAATTGAAATAAAAAGGATGATTGGAAGTTTAAAGGATGTGGTTCATCTTTATCTTGGTCTTTGATATGTACATTGTGTTTTGATCAGGCACTGATCTGGCCACATTTTTAGCACTACCGTGTGCTTGTATGCCTTTATGTGCCTATGTCTGTTTAAGCACCTTTGTTATGACAAAAATTACATCTCTTTTTTTTTGGGCTTCTTGCCATCATTATGTAAGTCATAATTTTGTTAAAAAAAAATAATTATTGCGGGCATCTGGGTAGCGTAGCAGTCCATTCCATTGCCTACCAACAAGGGGATTGGCGGTTCGAATCCTCGTGTTACCTCCGGCTTGGTTGGGCGTCCCTGCAGACACAATTGGCCGTGTCTGCAGGTGGGAAGCCGGATGTGGGTATGTGTCCTGGTCGCTGCACTAGCACCTCCTCTGGTCGGTCAGGGCGCCTGTTTGGGGGGGGGGGCTGGGGGGAATAGCGTGATCCTCCCACGTGCTACGTCCCCCTGGTGAAACTCCTCACTGTCAGGTGAAAAGAAGCGGCTGGTGACTCTACATGTATCAGAGGAGGCATGTGGTAGTCTGCAGCCCTCCCCGGATCGGCAGAGGGGGTGGAGCAGTGACTGGAATGGCTTGGAAGAGTGGGGTAACTGGCCAAGTACAATTGAGGAGAAAAAGGGGGGGGGGAATTTAAAAAAAAAATTTTTTTCATTATTGCTTCTCATTTTTGTACGAATAGTAAATTAACTATAATTATTATTTTGATTCAAAATGATGGGTGTCTCTTGTTAACGTGAGTCCCATTCTTCTTGCCAGTGATAGATATGGTGCGTGTATCCTGAGGCCTATAATTTCCTGTTGTATTCCTTATGATCCCCACTAGCTGATCACTGAATCAATGAGCTATCATTTCCTCATCATTCTTTGGTTTGCAGTGTGTAGCAGCGTTTGCCGTATCTGCTGTAGCATCACAATGGGAGAGGACTGGGAAGCCTTTCAACCCGCTGCTGGGAGAGACTTATGAGCTGATCAGGTAACACGACACAAATCTTGTATTTGGCTTGGGTTCATTTTCCAGTAGAGGCTATTTCCAGACATGCATCTTTCTCTTCTGCCTTAGAGAGGACTTGGGTTTCAGGTGGATGTCTGAGCAAGTGAGCCACCACCCTCCTGTCAGTGCCTTCCATGCTGAGGGCTTGAAGGAGGACTTCCTCTTCCATGGCTCCATCTATCCCAAGCTCAAATTTTGGGGAAAGAGCGTAGAAGCCGAGCCCAAAGGGATCATCACTCTTGAGCTGCCTAAGTAAGTACAGAATGATAACATGTACATAGAGTAATAACATGTATATAGAGTAATAACATGTATGCAGAGTAATAACATGTATGCTTTGTAATAACATGTATGCTTTGTAATAACATGTATATATAGAGTAATAACATGTATATAGAGTAATAACATGTATGCAGAGTAATAACATGTATGCTCTGTAATAACATGTATATAGAGTAATAACATGTATATTAAGTAATAAAATGTATATAGAGTAATAACATGTCTATAGAGTAATAACATGTATGCTTCGTAATAACATATGCAGAGTAATAACATGTATATAGAGTAATAACATGTATATGGAATAATAACATGTATGCAGAGTAATAACATGTATGCTTTGTAAATCAAGTATATATATTTCAAGAGGACGCTGTTGTGACTTTTTCAAAATCTGTCCAATTAAAATAAATAAATAAGTCTGGGGGCATCCGGGTGGCGTAGCGGTCTATTCTGTTGCCTACCAACACGGGGATCGCTGGTTCGAATCCCTGTGTTAGCTCCAGCTTGTTCGGGCATCCCTACAGACACAATTGGCTGTGTCTGCGAGTGAGAAGCCGGATGTGGGTGTGTGTCCTGGTCACACCACTAGCGCCTCCTCTGGTTGGTCGGGGCACCTCTTCAAGGGGGAGGGGGGAACTGGGGGGAATAGCGTGATCCTCCCACGCGCTACGTCCCCCTGGTGAAACTCCTCACTGTCAGGTAAAAAGAAGCGGCTGGTGACTCCACATGTATGGGAGGAGCCATGTGGTAGTCTGCAGCCCTCCCCAGGTCAGCAGAGGGGGTGGAGCAGAGACCGGGATGGCTCGGAAAATAGGGTAATTGTCCAAGCACAATTGGGGAGAAAAACGAGAGGAAATCCAAAAAGATAAAATAAATGAATTAGTTTATCGCTGTTGTCGTGCCTGTCTGCATCCCTGTTCGCATGTTCCTTCTCTGTCTGTGCAGGTATAATGAAGCGTACACCTGGACTAACCCGACCTGCTGTGTCCACAACATCATTGTCGGCCAGCTTTGGATCGAGCAGTATGGAAATGTGGAAGTGCTAAATCACAAGTAAAAGAAATATTTGTCCCCACTTTGTTAGGTCCTGTGTTTATGAGTGTTTGTGTGGTTATGTGTGTACTCATGTATCCTGTTGGTGTGCATTTGCTCGCACAGATTCCTGCAAGAGTGTATGAATAGCACTGCCCGATATCTGGGCGTCTGCACTTAACAGCGCTGTGTTAAACTACTTCTACATCTAGTCTATTGATCATTGGAGCAGATCTGGCGCAGCTGCCTGCCATTAGGGAGGAAGCGAGGACGAGCAGGGTGGTAAATATTTGAAAGCCTCGTCTCGCAGCAGGGCACTACTTAGAGAATTTGTAAACACAGAGATTGTCATTCGGTGACAGGACCGGGGAGAGATGCTGCCTGACGTTCAAGCCCTGTGGCCTCTTTGGCAAAGAGCTTCATAAAGTGGAGGGCTATATCCAAGACAAGAGGTATCTGCGTCCCTCATTTATTTCCCTCATTTTCTGTGATATGAGCTGAAGGAAAATTGTGAATAGGTCATAAATATATTTGCTTTTCAATCAATAAATTTGGCTAAATGTTATAATGTTAAAATATCTGAACCTTGGCTGTGGCATCAGACATCAGAAATGCCTCGGGCTTAGTTTTAATGAGCTCGGCTTTTCTGAGTAGAGACTACTTTTTTGTCATTTGCACAGAAATTTGTGTTGCATCTCATGTTTTTTTGTGTGGTTTGCTTCTAGCAAAAAGAAACTCTGCGCAATCTATGGCAAATGGACTGAAAGCTTGTATATGGTTGACCCTGCCACCTTCGACGCCCACAAGAAGGCCGACAAGAAGAACGCTGAGGAAAAGAAAGGCCGCAAACAGGTATTACCTTCAGCTGCTTTAAACCCCCTGCGCTTCTCCATCTTTGTGAAGTTATAATTTACATATTGAGGCTCAGACATTTCACTGCCTAAATCTGAAACAACTGCAGCCAGATTGATCATCACTGAGGGACATGAGTCACCTGCAGGAAGGGTGGTCAGGTGTGTGTTTTATCATGAATCTTACTAATTAACACTGATGGATTCAGCTGTATGAAGTGTAATGTAAAAAAATCATTTTGAATTAGGCAACAACTTTTTCACCAATTCAGAATGGAGTTTTTTCCGCTTCCGGTGTGGGAAGATGGCGGCGCAAATTCACGTTTGCAGCAGCCTCACCCAGTACCGGTGTGGGAAGATGGCAGTGCGAATTCATGTTTGCGGCGGTATCACCCAGTACCGTCCATGCAGTGTCTTTGCCCATGTCTGTGTCTAAGTTTGTCTTCATTTGATGGCTGGGAGAACTTGGTCTGTTGCGTCCTGTGGGCCCAGGGGCCACGGTCCTGCCTGGAGCTGTGCCCAAGGAGGAAGCACCAAGGGCGGTCTGACAGGACGCTGAAGTGGGGCAGGCTAAGCTAACTGCTAGCCCATGCAGACCGGCAGCTCCGACAGTCATCCTGGCTGGCGTTCATTCCTTTGGACAGTGATTTTTTTTTGTTGGATATGTATTAGTTAGTATGTGTGTTCTTGAAGTTCTTGTAGTTTTTGGATGTGTGTTTTTGTCTTTGTGTTGCACTGCCGTGGGCTGGAGGAAAGAATATTTCGTTTCATTTCATGTATGGAAGTACATGAAATGAAACGACAAAATGTTCCTGAGTCCTGATTTTCAATATTTTGTCCTATTAGTTGTGTGTGTGTGAACATATCTCTGTGCCTCTAGAGCAGTGTGGATGAGGAGCCAGAGGAGATGCCTCCCCCTGACACAGAGACTGTCCAAGTGATCCCAGGCAGCGAGCTCATATGGAGGATAGCCCCTCGACCAGAGAACTCAGCCCAGGTAGGACGACACAAAGAGATGGTGGACAGAAGCAGGAGAGATGACGTTCGGACAAACGGAGGGACAACACTGGAAATATGAGATGTTTTGACATTGCCAGTCACTCTCTGTAGATGCATCGCTTTGATTCTGTCTCATCTCTGATTATATTTTCATTCTCTTTGTGGCAGTTCTACGCTTTCTCCACATTTGCCATGCAGCTGAATGAGCTGGAGGCGGGTATGGAGACAGCCATCCCTTCCACAGACTGTCGGCTCAGACCCGACATTCATGCCATGGAGAATGGAGATATAGGTACAGTTCAGGACATTTATCCTCTATGCTTCCTCACACTTGTGTGTGTGTGTGTGTGTGTGTGTGTGTGTGTGTGTGTGTGTGTGTGTGTGTGTGTGTGTGTGTGTGCGCGCGGATATTAAGCTTCCTTGTATGTCAATTACTTGTAGATCTGGCAAGTGCAGAGAAAAAGAGGTTGGAGGAAAAACAGAGAATGGCCAGGAAAAATCGTTCCAAATCAAGTGATGAATGGAAAATAAGGTACATTTGCTGAACAACTTTATCCACTCCCTGTCAACCATCAGCTTTGTAAATGTTGTCCAACCCAATGCTAATGCTATGGCTGCTCTTCTAATTACTTCCCCATTTGTCTTGTGCCATCTGTCCTGCCATCCCCATTTATTTTGTGCCATCTGTCCTGCCATCCTCATTTGTTGTCAATGAGAAGGAACCCTGCGCTTGGCCCAAGGTTTGGCTCTCTCCCTTATCCTGGCCTGCTTTGCTCGCTGTTGTATTACTTAGGCTCCAAGTGCAGCACCATACCACCATCTTGAGGACAACTTGCAGAAGTTCATTTTGAACAGTATCTCTTGCCACCAGTGATATCTGAGAACACTGACTAGTTGGGATTAGTGTGTGTATTGGCATATGATGATGACTGGCATTTGGCTTCATCAAGCTCTGTGTACGCTCCTTTTGCACATGGTGATAGAACGTCATTAACATTCCCTTTTTGTGTGTAATTGGATGTCTGTCTGTTATTGTGTAAATCTTTACATGTAAGATTGCTCTATTACTCACTGCTTCTATTCCACAGGTGGTTTCACCAGGGACCCAATCCCTACAACAAAGCTCAGGACTGGCTCTACTCAGCAGGCTACTGGGACAGAAACTACGCTCACCAGCCCGACATCTACTAATTTACAGAACAATGCAAACAACAAATAACACGGATTTCTACTTCACCCTCAGTCAAACTCTGCTGGATTTCTTTTTGTGCTAGGGTGTCTGATGCTGTCAGCTCGTCTAAAGCTGGAGAGAAATGAGCGAATGTTGTCAACAAAGAGGTATACCGCTCAGTAGGCCCTACTGTGATAAAGGATTCCTGCTCCACGTGTGGTAAGACAGGTGCTGAATAACAAAAGCAGGCAACAATTCTGCATCTTCCACACTGTAAACAACGTCACACTAAAAGCACAAAGACAAAATCCTCTTTAGCTTGTTTGCTACGGTCCCAGACCACGTTTAAGTGCAGCGTAGACGTCTTTGAGAATGAGAGATAGTGTTTTGCATTAATCCTGTTAGCTACTGCAGATGAGGTGTCTGAAACTTGAATGTGAATCTAGTTCACGCTGTGCTGTTACCGAGCGTGTGGCGCGACGGCATGGCACCTCACATGTACAGCGAGAGCTTTGTAATGTGAATTTGTGTCTCAGGCTTGTACCTTCTTGTACTTCTTCCTGACTGCAGCAGTTGTGTGATGTGATGAGCACAGCAGTCTTTAGTTATTACATCTTGAATGTGGCTGTTCTTGATAACTATTATGGATAAGTCCTTTTTGTATATATTGAATACCGTATAATTTATTCACCCGAGCTACTTTACACACGTTATTACTTAATGAATCGTAAGTCCTCTTCTGTGTAAAGAGAATTGCTGCATTGCACTTAATCCTGACCTAACTCTACTGTAGCTTCAATGGTACGTTATTCTACTGATAACTGTAGCAGAGATCCACTGCTCATGTTATGAATTATTTTTGTGCATAAGTCTTGTCGGTGAATTTTAATTCCATCTTGAGACATACATAGATCCAATCACACATGCATGCACATCCCTTTAACTATGCAATTGGTGTCCCCTTAAAAACAAATATATTTACAAGATATTCAAGCACTAAAAACATTCCGTTGTTCTTGAAAAGCAGAAGATTCTTTTAAAATCATTGGGCTTATGTAAGATGAAGTTGTGCCCACTGTAAGGGGCATGATTTTAAACTATCCTCACTTTGTCAATATAGAACAAAAATGTTTATTATTGCTTAATAAAAAGGTATTATTAGTTAAACGTCTCTCTGTCTTGGTTCTATTCCAGGTAGAGAGGCGGTGTTGTACTTAGGGTGAGAATTCAAAGTAAATTATAACCGTGGGTTGATTTTAAATGATGCAAAATGATAGTTCAAATTATCTGTATGAGCAAGAATTTTATTGAGTGACAAAATAGTCCCTTGGCCACTCCAGTAATGTCAGTGTGGGTTGACAGCGGCGCCACTCCTGGCTCCCTGCTGCTGCTGCTGCTGCTGCTGTTGCTGTTGCTGCTGCTGATCATTAGGTTGGGTCAGAGAAGATGTACAGCCACACTGGAGCATGCACCAACTGGCCTTATACCAACCTTGTTGTTGGTCACTTGCAGCAACAGGTTGACCATCACTTCGTGGACCATGCAGGACTTTCAAGTAGCATGAGGGGGATGTGTAAGCACAGCAGGAACCTCAGGCAAATTACTTTGATCCACTGACACCTGGGGCCTCATGTATCAATCGTTACTATGGGCAAATTTGTTCTTACACACCCATGGAATTTTTAGCCCTTAAGAATGTTTGACAGTCAGCAGCAAAGCATGATTTGTAATTCCTCCTAACATCTATTGCCTACCTCTTGCAACGAGCAATCACTCAGGCCGGCAAAGACATCAGTGTTAGCCAATCAGTGTCTAAATTCAGGGGTTACCCAGGTTCTACACTGGTCTCTGAGGCAAACTTCAGGGCTAAAAAATCCCATGGGTGTGTAAGAACAAATTTGCCCATAGTAACGACTGATACATGAGGCCCCTGGTCACCAACCACAAATGGGTACCTGTTTGTGAGCACATCTGACTGCTCTAAATCCAGAGGTGAAGGGTCTTTGGACTTGTGACGTGTCTTTGTTCCAGGCACGGCAGCTGCTATCCTGTTGGTCTAACTAAGGAATCGTGGGGGAGGGGCAAAATACTGAAAGAATGCGGAAACCACTGTCAGCAGAACATACCCAGAGCCAAAGTGTTAAATGTACACTGATGAGCCAAAACATTAAAACCACCTGCCCACTATTGTGTAGGTCCCTCTTGTGCCGCCAAAACAGCACTGGTCCATCGAGGCGTGGGCTCCACAAGACCTCTGAAGGTGTCCTCTGGTATCAGGCACCAAGATGTTAGCAGCAGATCCTTTAAGTCCTGTACGTTGTGAGGTGGATCCTCCATGGATCAGACTTGTTTTTCCAGCATATCCCACAGATGCTCAATCGGATTGAGATCTGGGGAATTTACAATTACAATTTACAATTTCATTTAGCAGACGCTTTCATCCAAAGCGACGTACATCTGAGAGTTAATACAACACACGCAAGGATCAAGTCAGGAGGCCACAACGCAAGTAAGTAAAAAAAAAACTAGGTTCAAGTCTGATAGGACATAGATGTCAACAGGCAGTGCAAAGGCAAAGGTGCATAGAAGCGTTTTTGTTTTTTTTTGTTTTTTTAAATACCATCAGGTGTGGAGGTGTTGGAGAAAGAGCTGGGTCTTTAGCCTCTTAAAGATGGAGAGGGACTCAGCGGATCAACTGGAGTTTGGTCATTTGTTCCACCACCAGGGAACTACAAAAGAGAAGAGTCTAGCTAGTGACTTCGGGGCCCTGTTGTGGTAGAAGTGCCAGGCGCCTTTCATTGGCAGAATGTAGTGAGTGGGACTGAGTGTAGACCTGAATGAGGGAGTTCAGGTAGGCGGGAACTGTTTTAGCTGCTGTTTTGTAAGTGAGCATTAAGGTTTTGAATTTGATGTGGGCAGCAACCGGGAGCCAGTGGAGGGATATGAACAGCGGAGTGACATGCTGTTTTGGGTCGGTTGAAAACCAGATGCTCCACGGCATTCTGGATCATTTGCAGAGGTTTGAAAGTGCATGCAGGGAGACCTGCCAGTAAGAAGTTGCAGTAGTCAATGCATGATATAACAAGAGCCTGTACCAGCAGTTGTGCTGTATGCTCAGACAGGTAGGGTCTATTTTTCCTGATGTTGTACAGGGCAAATTGGCACGACCGAGCAATCCAGGCCATGTGAACCTTAAAGGTTAGTTGGTCATCAGTCATGGCACCCAGGTTTCAGGCAGACTTTATGGGCATGAGTTGGGTTGATCCAAGCTAGATATTGATCTGCTGTTGTAAGGATGGACTGGCTGGGATGAAAGGAGCTCACTCTTAGATAGGTTGAGCTGAAGGTGGCGTTCTTTCATCATGCAGCGATACCAACAACGCATGACGATATCCGTGGCGAGGCTGTGGTCATCTGGTGGGAATGATAGGAAGAGCTGGGTATCATCAGCATAGCAAAGGTATGAGAAACCACGGAAGTGGATAATTGCACCAAGTGAGGAGGTGTATACTGAGGAGGAGGGGACCGAGCACTGACCCCTGTGGATAAGCCGTGCAGTTTGGACACTTCTCTCCTCCAGGATACTCTAATAGAAGATCTACCAGAGAGGTAGGACTTTGAACAATTTGGAGGCCAAGGCAACACCGTGAACTCTTTGTCATGTTCCTCAAACCATTCCTGAACAATTTTGCATTGTAGCAGGGCGCATTGTCTGGCTGAAAGAGGCCACTGCCATCGGAATACCACTGCCTTGAAGGGGTGTACCTGGTCTGCAACAATGTGTAGGTAGGTGGCATGTGTCAAAGTAACATCCACATGAATGCCAGGGCCCCAGGTTTCCTAGCAAAACATTGCCCAGAGCATCACACTGCAAGCCCCCCCCCCTTTTTTTTTTACTTTTCTGATGCCCTCGATGTTTATATCCCACTACAGTAATCAATCCTGTAACAACAAAAACTAGATTTAGATTATCCAACTGCAGTCCCAAATAGAAAAAGCCTTTCGGGTTCAGAACTGGCCCAAATCTATCACAACTAACTTTTTAAGACAAATCAAAGAAACATGCCAACATTCAAAGTTCCGACTCTCACCTCCACACTCTTACTCCTCCTCCTCTCTCGCTACCTCTGGACATGCCTTCCCTCTCTCCTTCTCCTTCGCCCAACAGTAGCATCGTTTCCACTGCACCCTACTGGCCAAGAGTACCAGTGGCGGTCATTGGTAACCGGGGCCTCGGCCGATCCAGTATGGAAATCTGATTTATGAGCCGCATATTTGATTTGGCAAAGGTTTAACGCCGGATACCCTTCCTGATGCAACCCTCCCCATTTTTCCGGCCTTGGGACTGTCACTAAGAAGGCACTGGTCTTTGCATCGTCAATGGCTAGGATTTGTCCATTTAACTCCATCCATCCATCCATTAGCTGAACCACTTATCCTGTTCTCAGGGTCGCGGGGATACTGGAGCCTATCTCAGCAGTCACTGGGCGTCAAACGGGGAGACACCCTGGACAGGCCGCCAGGCCACCACAGGGCCGAGACACACACACACACACACACACACACACACACACACAAACATTCATTCCTAGGGACAATTTAGTACGGCCAATTCACCTGACTTACATTACATAACAGTCATTTAGCCGACGCTTTTATCCAAAGTAACTTACAATAAGTGAATCATTTAACGTAGGAAATTAGGAGAACTACTAGTCATCAGAGGTCATAAGTGCATCTAAACAAGCATCTATGAGCAAAACCAGTGCTAAAGTAAAAGTGCAAGAAAGAGATTTTTTTTTAAATGAGTGAATACAATAAGTGCTAAGAACAAGTAACAGGGTAGTAGTTCTTGAAAAGGTGAGTTTTCAACCTGCGCTGACAGATGGGCAGCGACTCCGCTGGCCTGACATCAGTGGGGAGTTCATTCCACCACTGTGGGGCTAGGACAGAAAAGAACCGTGACCGGGTCGATCGGCAGCAGGGGCCTCTGAGCGACGGGGCAACCAGGCGTTCGCAGCAGAGCGAAGGGGTCGGGCAGGGGTGTAGGGCTTGACCATGGCCTGGAGATGGGAAGGAGCTGTTCCTTTCACTGCCCTGTAGGCTAGCACCAGAGTCTTAAACTGGATGCGAGCAGCTCCTGGGAGTCAGTGTAGGGACATGAGAGGGGGAGTTGTGTGGGAGAATTTAGGGCAGTTGAACACCAGCCGAGCTGCAGCTTTCTGAACAAGCTACAGATGACTGATGACCGATGCCGGGGCGCCAGCAAGGAGGAAATTACCGTAGTCCAGCCGGGAGATGACCAGAGCCTGGATGAGCACCTGTGCCATCTCGTCTGTGAGGAATGGGCGAATCCTCCTGATGTTATAGAGGAGAAATCTGCAGGAGCAAGCAACGTCTGCAGCAAACAACAGTTGGTCGTCCAGGATCACACCCAGATTACTCGCAGTCCGAGTTGGCATCACCACGGTGTTGTCAATGGTGATGGCCAGGTCTCGGTGTGGGCAACCTTTCCCCGGGAGGAACATCAGCTCTGTCTTGTCCAGAATGAGCTTCAGGTGGTGTGTTACCATCCACTCCGAGATGTCAGTCAAGCACACAGTAATGCGTGTCTCTACTTGTGTGTCAGAGGGAGGAAAGGACAAGATCAGCTGGGTGTCATCGGCATAACAATTGTAAGAGAAGTCATGCGAGCGAATAACAGAACCCAGGGATGACGTGTACATGGAGAAAAGGAAAGGACCCAGAACCGAACCCTGTGGAACGCCTGTAGTCAGTCTGCGAAGCTCCAACACAGATCTCCTCCATGTCACCTGTTAGGAGCGGCCCGTCAGGTAGGATGCAAACATTGAGAGTGCAGAGCCTGTGACACCCAGCCCCTCGAGGGTAGAGAGGAGGATCTGGTGGTTCACTGTGTCGAACACAGCTGACAGGTCCAGGTATCAGGACAGAGGAGAGAGAGTTTGCTCTCGCAGAATGCAGCGACTCTGTCACTGCAAGGAGGGCCGTCTCTGTCGAGTGACTCACCCTGAACCCAGACTGGTTGGGGTCCAGGAGGTTGTTCTGGTGGAGGTACAAAGAAAGTTGGTTAAAGACAGCATGTTCGAAAGTTTTGGATAGAAAGGGTAGAAGGGAAACCAGTCTGTAGTTTTTGACGTCAGAGGGGTTAAGTGATGGTTTCTTGAGAAGGGGGGTGACTCTAGCAGTCTTGAAGGCGGATGGAAAGCATCCTGCCTAGAGGGAGGTGTTGATGAGGTAGGTTAGAAAGGGAAGGATTTCAGGTGCTATAGTCTGAAGAAGAGGGGAGGGGAGCAGGTCAAGGGAGCATGTGGTGGGGTGACTGGATGTGATGAGGTTTACGTCCCACAGTCCAAAGTCTTACATGTCTTTGGACTGTGGGAGGAAACCCACGCAGACACGGGGAGAACATGCAAACTCCACACAGAGGATGACCTGGGATGACCCACCAAGGTTGGACTACCCGGGGCTCGAACCCAGGACCTTCTTGCTATGAGGCGACTGCGCTAACCACTGCGCCACCGTGCTGCAACAAAACTAAACTAAACTAAACAAAACTAAACTAAACAAACAAACAAAAAAGATTATATTTCACAGTGCCAGAGTTTATGTTATATGCAGCATATTAAATTCGCCTAGTAACTTAAAGGTCTTAATAGCTGCCTGCACCAGGGCTTATCACCTCTGTCTCACCAAAAGATGCATGGGAGCTCTTCATCACTGATAGTATCATACAAGAGGTGATGAAGTGTACGAACTTGGAGGGACGGAGAGATATATGAGGTATATGAGAGTATATCAGTATATGAGAGTCACTGTGTGTGTGTGTCCATTTAACTGTTTTACTATATTACTGAAAGTGTGGTGTGCATGAAAGGGATTCAGCACAATATATTCCAGGGCTCCGCAGCTAGACATTCTGTGTACGAAAACAAAGGCTTCTGGAACTTTCATAGACATCAGTGTTTTGCGAAGGACAAACTCAGTTATGTTCATTTACAGAATGAATTATGTGTCATGAAATCACACGGGAATAATTCCGTACGCTAAAGCAAAGGCTGGTTGAACTTTTGTTGACAGAACAGTTTGCTACATTCATTTTGTCACTTACTGAATGAATGCAGTGCCATAAGTTTTCATTCCGCGGACAAAAGATGTTTATAGAACCACAAAATCAAGTTTGTGACCTGATGACCCGAGAGACTACGCTTCACAGTTGACGCAGCAAGTGACCAGCAGGTGGCGCTGTTGCTTAAACCAAAGGCTTTTGCCCCCATTGTCTACCTCTCAGTACCACATACGCCTATTTTCCCCCTGCATGCATTAAAATATTTAACATGATTGTAATAACCTAACTGCCTTGTGCAAATGTCATATTTTAACAAAAAAAAACGTGTATATAAATTAAAAATCTATAGATTTACTTATTCAGGATCTACTTTTTTATATTACCAAAAGGTCATAGTTCACCGAGTCAAATTCTCACGATGATAAAAAAAAATTCTAGAGACTTTTTTCTTGCAAATGTAGCCTATGCAGGTTGTGTTAGCTCTCTACGCTGTTGTTTGAATTTTCCCAGACACAAAAAAATGGAGAAAACACAGCAGGGAAGATGCGGCATTCATGTTGTCGACATGGTGAACGTAAACATTTTGATAGGACGAGTCATTGCCATGTCAACACTGTCGCCGTCTGGCATGGTTGCCAGTAACGGGGGAACTGCAGGGCCCCCCATGGGCCCACCGCCCACTGTTGCAACTCTGCAGCCTGAGCAACGGCCAGAGAGTGAAATGCCGAGGCCCACTCACCAGCTGGCTATGGTGACACGTTTGTTTTACTATCCATCCATCCACTATCCAAGCCGTTTATCCTGTCTTTACCACTGAAATAAATAGAGTAAATTAGGTATTCAATAATCAAGCTTAGCCTACACATGTGGCCACCCTGACTTAGGTCTGCCATGTTACAATTTCCAAATGTTGTTTTCCTCCAAGTCCCAAGCCTATATTTTTATTTATTTTGCTTCATAATTTTTAATTATTTACATCTATCTATAATACATTACTAAAGATTAGTGGTACATTACTCATCATTTCTCATGATTCATTAGGCGCAACGACTGTCGCAAATCACTCCTGACACTCTTCTCCTCCCTCTCCCCCCTGCCTGCGCTCTCTTCTTCACCTCTCTTCTGCGCTCCGCGTTACTTTGGACAGTTGACCCCAAGTATTTAAACCCATGACCATATATCGTCAAACATGACCAGTTACCATCAAACTGAATTTGATAATGATACCAAAACTAGTTGCCCATAAAAACATACCTCAAAAAGTGGCAAATTGTTGCAGACTGATCATGACAGCAGGCTCACTGTTACTTGTGTTCATGTAAACGATACATCTTGTTTCAACACTCCAGTCTTCACATTATGAAAAGATAACACTTACACAAAATCAGCAAACTGGACTGAAGAGTTTCCTCTTCGCTGGTCTGGTTCCACTTCTTGTGGGTCTACTGCAGTCACTACACAGTTCTCCTAATGGGAGTGATGGGAGTCTTCATTTGATGGCAGTGTAAAAATGTGTTAAAATGTTAATAACCACAGAAAAACGCCTGACTGGAAGGTTTACACGTGGCACAACTTTATGGAACAGTAGAATGCATTAGAGTGGTAAATATTATGCAAAAACAATTAATTAGATTTCATTTATGTAATGGCATGGCACATGACGAGTTATATGAATGATGAAGGAATTAACGGTTAATACAATAAACTGTAGGCTTACAAATATCAGTCAAGCTGAATGTAAAGTCAAAATCCAAGTGATTAAGAAAAATTGTAAATGATAACTGAACATGTAACCCCCATGATTTTAGCTGCCCTAGAAAGAGTTAATGCATGTCCCTGCATGTTCCAGCAGTCCTCTGTAGAGGGCGCTAAGCAGCCTGTCCAAATGGAAAATTACCAGGCCTTGTCAGATCAGAACGAGAGTTGAAACAGATTGACTGCAGACCTTTCTTGAGCTGCAGACGAATGAACAAAAGCCCAACTCGTAGAAGCTGGAACAGAGATACAATATTTATGCCTTTGTTACCCTTACTCATTTAAGTTTACCAGTTTAAGTTAATTAATGCCGTTTGGATTGGACAGGATTGCTTGCTTGGAGACCTGTTTTCTTTCTTTGCCCGGATTCTCCGGTGAGTTTCCACAGTAGCTAACCATGTGCTAGTTCAGCCATGTTGTTTGTCTTTTTCTATCCATGCACTGTAGTAGCATAGTAATTGGCTTATAAAAGGACAAACTTTCCGAAATGTCTAGTTTTATACTGCAAGCCCCATTGTTATGCATTTGCAACAAGCCAAACCTTAAGGTAGGGACGTGCACAGACATTGTTACTTCTGTACGATCTCTGTTCTGTGGTCCTCGACGACCCCATCACCCAAGAAATAGTCCTTCAAACTTCCAGGGGGGCATCGTTGGTGAACAGGCTGCCCGAGGCTTACAGGAAGTGCAAATGGAGGAGAAGCACACTGATCGACGCATGGGGTGCTGCCGTCACCCCTGGCCCCAACAACAGGCAGAGTAACGGGGCGATATGGAGACAGTCTGTGCTGGTGCAGCACCATCATTCACCCCTGGCCCAGCATGCGCATCTGGTACACCACCTCAGAAAGTTGGCCCACGACCTCTCCAGGTCCCTGCAAAGCTTGGGATAATTTCCCTTCTTGCGAAGGGGACAATACACCTGTTGTGTCCTCTAATGCTTGTATTATTATCTGGTTGTATTTTCATTTAAACCACTAGATGTCACTGCTAATTTCTGAGTATTGCTTTTACCAGAAGTGTTGTTGTGTAGGACAAAGGAAGTGACATACGGGGAAACAGGAAGTAGAGACTGGAAGCCATCCATGCTGCAAGATGTTCATTAAACCGTAAGCAAAAAGTCATCCATGTTCTCCTGCGTGCTTTATATGCCATCCACCTCTACAAATTGGCGACAAGGATGGGATGTGTTTGGGCAGTTGAGAAGTGGCGCACATACTATAGATTTACCTTACGTACCGATCATCAGGCCCTCACAGTCCTGCTTACCACGAAAGGTATAGGCCGTGCTGGAATGCAAACTGCACGTTGGTCTGCCAGGCTCTTGACCTATGACTATGATGTGGTCTACCGTCCTGGATCTGAGAACTCCACTGCTGACTGCCTCTCCCGTCTTCCTGTACCTGCCAACCCTGCTCAGGATGCTGAGCCAAAACTGGTTGCACACGTCACTGCTGCTCTTGGTGAAGCTCTTGCTGACTTCGAGGCTGCTGCTGCTTCGTGCCGGGAGATTTCTGCAATCCGTGAGCAGATTGCTCAGGGCTGGCCAAGGAAAGTGAAAACGCTGAGTCCAGATGTTGCTCCATACTTCCACATACGCCATGGGCTGTCAGTGAAAGACTCACTGGTGCTTCAGGAACGCGTCTGGTTGTGCCTTGCACATGAAATGCACCAAGGGGTGGTACGCACAAGGCAACGCCTGACAGAGTACTACTCATGCCCAAAGATGGATACCCTGGTCCACTCAACAATCCGGTCATGTGAGTCCTGTCAGTCTGATGACAAGACTGTGATGCCTCGCCCTGCTCCACTTCAGCCAGTGCCTTTCCCAGATAGGCCATGGCAAAAGCTGGCTATTGATATCGTCAGGCCTTTTGAGACAGCTACGTGGGACTGTCGATACGCCATCACCCTGGTCGACTACTACAGCAAGTGGCCAGAGGTCGGTTTCTCTGCGAATGTCACAACAAAGGATGTTACGTCCTTCCTCCCCACTGTCTTCAGCAGACATGGCAACCCTGAAGCCATAGTAACAGATAATGGTCCTCAGTTTGTATCTGCTGACTCTGCTACTTTCTTGGCTGAACGGGACATTGCAAACCACAGAGTCTCGGTGCACTACCCTGCTGCAAATGGCGCCATCGAGCGTTTCAACCGTGTCCTGAAACAGAGTGTGCAAATGGCAATCTCACAGACTGAGCCATGGAAACCTGCCTTTACTGCCTTCCTGATGACTTATCGTGCCACACCGCATGCAGCTACTGGTGTTTCTCCCTTTCAGCTACTGCATGGCCGCAGGAAGTTGAGTGTTCTGCCGCCCTTACGTGCTGACCGTGTCTCGGATGAGCAAGTACGAAGGAAGGTCACACACCATCAAAACAAGATGAAGTCATACGCTGACCACAAGCGAGGTGCACGCACCCCGTCTTTTCAAGAGGGGGATAGTGTGCGAGTGAAAACACCTTTCCATGTGCCCGAGGCTCGCCCGGAGTTTGGCAAACCTCAACGAATCAAGAAAAAGGTGGCCCAAAGCACATACCTACTGGAGGATGGCCGAAGATGGTATGCCTGCCATCTAGCTCCTGACGTCTCTACAGTTCCAAGTCCACAGAACACTCCTGTACTGCTCCACCCACTCTTCCATCCTCTCCAGACTGTCCACGAGTCAGAAGGAAGCCTGCTTGGATGCAGGATTATGTGACTGCTTAACTAAGGGTCTCAAGATAGACTGCATACAAGTATCCTTTCAGTTTTCTATAGGAACACACCTAGGTTGTGTTGATGTTCTGTTATGCAGAATAATATATAGTAATGCTGGCTGGAGTCTATGAGTAGTAACACTCTTGGTTATGTACACACAATGTTATTTTCTGGGTTGCGTTTGTTATTTCTTACACAGTACTGCATAGAGACAATGAACAATTTATATGTGTTACCTCTGTTGCAGGTTTACTAAATTCATTTTCATTTTTTTACCCCAGAAGAAAATTATTTTTCTTTTCCTCTTTTTTTACAGCGGGGAAATGTTGTGTCCTCTAATGCTTGTATTATTATTTGGTTGTATTTTCATTTAAACCACTAGATGTCACTGCTAACTTTTGAGTATTGTTTTTACCAGAAGTTTTTTTATTTATTTTTTTGTCAAATTTATTTCTGATTTTTACCTTTTTCTCCCAATTTAGTGGCCAATCGCTCCCTATTCTAGTTCAAACACACCCACCCTCGTACTGAGAAAGGAGAGGGCGACAGACTGGCTAATTTTTTGCTAATGCAAAGTGGGTTTATATGACTGAATCGCCAATTCCACAGTATTCTCAAACAACAGCGCATTGCCTAAACGTAAGTCAATACAATACGAAAGCTATGGTTTGGTCCTGGTCTGTGCCGGTTGGGGTGGGGTAGTTCCCATACAGGCGGACCCTGCCTGCCGATAGACCCCTGCAGTAGGAGCCTGTTTCGCCCCGCCATCCGTCTGGTTCCTATTGATTGCACTCTCTGTGATAGCAGCGATTACACATGGAGAGAGAGAGAGGGAGCGAGAGAGAGAGAGAAGTGGGGAGGGATGGAGGAATGAATGGGTAGACCTCTGTTTCTCTGCTTGAGTAACATTACTGCAATAGCAGAGTAAGGATTTTGTATTTATTTATGGATGCCAAGTGTGCATGTGTACATGTATGGCATGCTCAAGTATACAAGCGTGCCTATTTGCACATGCATGTGCATGTTAATCTGTGCAGTATGCCCACGGGTAAGGAGGGTATCTGTCATGTAGCCCAACAGAGGTACCACATTTCATCCCCTCCCCACAACCTGCAATGCAGAACATGCCTGGGCTCCTGCCTGGTCCATTTGCATCCCTGCCAGATACATATAGTGGTGGGGCTCGCACTGCCCACGTCCCCACACCTCTGAACACCATATAGCTGTTCAGCACAATTCATCTCTGCTCATGTAGTTGTACTGTGCCTTCACTGACTGATGATAAAGCAGATTTGAACTGGCCTTATCCAGTAAGGACAGGGTGTGTTTACCATGAGGGCTACACCAGGTCATCAACAACACATTAAAACTGCAATACAAGTTACTCAATTTACTCAATCTCGTGGTTACTCATTTTAAAAAGTTACTCAGTTTCATGGCCCAGGGACCACGGACCTGCCTGGAGCTGCGACCAAGGAGGTAACACCGAGGGCGGGCTGACAGGATGCGGAAGCGGGGCAGGCTAAGCTAACTGCTAGCCCATGCAGACCGGCAGTTCTGATAACACCGAGGGTGGTCTGGCGGCGGCCTCACCTGGCGTTGACTGTGGTGCTTTTGGTGTCGTCATGAGGAGTGCAGGGAGGTGTGTCGAGGATGTCTGGCTGGGAGAGCTGGTGTTGGATCGGCTGGGGGAACCTGGTCTGCTGTGTCCGGTGGGCACAAGTTCCACAGCCCCTGCCTGGAGCTGCACCCAAGGAGGAAGCACCAAGGGCGGTCTGACAGGACGCGGAAGCGGGGCAGGCTAAGCTAACTGCTAGCCAATGCAGACCAGCAGTTCCGACTGTCATCCTGGCTGGCGTTCGCTGTCTTGGACAGTGATTTTTGTTTTCCTTGTTAGCTTGGATATATGTGTTAGTTTAGATATATGTGTTAGTATGTGTGTCCCTGAAGTTCTTGTAGTTGTTGGATATGTGTTGTTGTCTTTGTGTTGCACTGCTGTGGGCTGGGGGGAATGAAACGACAAAGTGTTCCTGATTCCTGATCGATTTGTAGGCTATCTCTGTTCTTCGAAGGAGCGGTGTTCTTTGGAGAGCTCCCTAAACAAGGTGTCATCCCAAGTACCTGCTGAAGAATCAAATTCCGTTTCATTTTATTTCACATATTTTTCCAACATTTCCAAGAGAAGTGATGCGCTGACAGTCTGATGTGTATCAAAAATCCACACACAGTAATACTGATTTCTCATTAGTAGCAGATGCCAGTATGAGTCACTGACCTCACCTCTGGAGCCTTTTATGGTATTTAAGGCCTCGGACGTCAAAGCAGAGCCGCTCGGCAGAGGGGAGGAGATCAAAGAAACTCTTAATGAACACAGTGAAACATGTTACTGAACGGCTACAGTTTAGCACTTCAAGGGCTTTTATCTGATTAGACTTTCTCAACAATGGGCGGGGAGAGGCCCCTTGTCTGCTACTGGACCCAATAGGAGAAACCCCAGGATTTCATTTTCTATCTATCTGTCTCTATCCGTTTCTCTCATTCATTCATTCATTCATTCATCAGCCACTTTTCTGGGATCGGGTCGTGGTGGCAGCAAGCTAAGCAGGGCACTCCAGACGTCCCTATCCCCAGCAACGCCCTCCAGCTCCTCCTGGGGGATCCCAAGGCGTTCCCAGGCCAGATTGGACATGTAGTCCCTCCAGCGAGTTCTGGGTCTACCCCGGGGTCTCCTCCCAGTTGGCCGTCCCCGGTAAACCTCCAAAGGAAGACGCCCAGAAGGCATCCTGATCAGATGCCCGAACCACCTCAACTGGCTCCTTTCGATGCAAAGGAGCAGCAGCTCTACTCCGAGCTCCCTCCGGATGTCCGAGCTCCTCACCCTATCTCTAAGGCTGAGCCCAGACACCCTACGGAGGAAACTCATTTCAGTCTCTTGTATCTGCAATCTCACCCTTTCAGTCACTACCCAAAGCTCATGACCATAGGTGAGGGTTGGAACGAAGACTGACTGGTACATTGAGAGCTTTGCCCTCTGGCTCGGCTCCCTCTTCACCACAACGGTCCGGTACAGCGTCCACATTACTGCAGCTGAGTGTGAAATAGCTGGGATGAGAGTCAGCACCTCCAAGTCTGAGACCATGGTACTCTACCGGAAAATGTGTCCATTTTGGGAACCTCAGAATTGCATCTCTGCTCTTCACAGATGATGTGGTTTTGTTGGCTTCATCAGAACGTGACCTCCAGCGCACACTGGGGCGGTTTGCAGCTGAGTGTGAAATGGCCGGGATGAGAGTCAGCACCTCCAAGTCTGAGGCCATGGTTCTCTACCGGAAAATTATGTATTGTTCCCTCCGGGTTGGGGATAAGTTGTTGCCTCAAGTGAAGGAGTTCAGGTATCTCGGGGTCTTGTTCACGAATGAGGGTAGGATGGAGCAGGAGACTGACAGGTGGACCGGTGCAGCATCAGCAGTAATGCGGACCAATGACATAGAAAATGTTAACCTCTTTCGAACTGACTTTGCTTAAAATGCCAAACAGCACAAGTCTCAGAGGGTTTTAAGGGCATCCGGCATCCAGTGCATTTAAAAAAAGTATAAATAGAAATAAGTAAATGCAGGAAGCAGAAGCAGTGGAAGAGGAAAGGAAACGAGGGAGCGAGGGATGAAAGGAAGAGAACGAGGCAGAAGGACAGAGAGAAAAAATAGAAAAAGGTGAAGAAGTGGATTATGTGAGCAAAGGTGTTACAATACATAGGGGTGTGTGTGTGTGTGTGTGTGTGTGGATGGATGCAATACAGGGATGTAGTGCGGAGATAAAAATGATGAAGTGTGTAGATGGGAGAGGCTCTTCGGGTGTGCGTGTTGAGCATAAGTCTGCAGACGTAGCTGCGGTGCGGCGTGCTTGAATGATAAGCTAATAAAAACAAGCGTCCAACCTTCTCCCCTGAGACGTGTGCTGTGTCAGCAAGCAACAGACACACACTGCAAGTGGATCCAGGACTGACACTGACTGCATGCACACCAAAGGGCACACACTCACATGATCACAACTACACACACTTAGATGATATTTCAAAATCTGTTGCCTACCTATTGTCTACCTTGGCCAGTTGGCACCTAATGCATGCCCTTGCTTACATGTGTTTCTGCGTTCCGCTTCTGGTGTGGGAAGATGGCAGCGTGAATTCACGTTTGCAGCGTCCTCATCCTGTACCGGCGTGGGAAGGTGGCGGCGCAAAATTAAGTTTGAGGCGGCCTCACCCAGTACCGTCCATGCAGTATCTTTGTCCACATCTGTCTAAGTTTGTGTCTTCGTCTGGTGGCTGGGAGAGCTGGCGCTGGATCGGCTGGGGGAGCCTGGTCTGCTGCGTCCAGCGGGCCCAGGGACCACGGCCCTGCCTGGAGCTGCATCCGAGGAGCAAACACCGAGGGCAGTCTGACAGGACGTGGAAGCGGGGCAGGTTAAGCTAACTGCTAGCCCATGCAGACCGGCAGTTCCGGCGGTGGTCCTGGCGTTCGCTGTCTTGGACAGTGAAAAACCTTTTTGATATGTTGGATAGATGTGTTTTTGTAGTTTGGATATGTGTGTTCTTGTAGTTTGGATATGTGTGTTTTTGTAGTTTGGATATGTGTGTTTTTGTAGTTTGGATATGTGTGTCCTTGTAGTTTGGATATGTGTGTTCTTGCAGTTTGGCTATGTGTGTTCTTGTAGTTTGGATATGTGTGTTCTTGTAGTTTGGATATGTAGTTTGGATATGTGTGTTCTTGTAGTTTGGATATGTGTGTTCTTGTAGTTTGGATATGTGTGTTTTTGTAGTCTGGATATGTGTGTCCTTGTAGTTTGGATATGTGTGTTCTTGCAGTTTGGCTATGTGTGTTCTTGTAGTTTGGATATGTGTGTCCTTGTAGTTTGGATATGTGTGTTCTTGTAGTTTGGATATGTGTGTTCTTGTAGTTTGGATATGTGTGTCCTTGTAGCTTGGATATGTGTGTCCTTGTAGTTTGGATTCTTGTAGTTTGGATATGTGTGTCCTTGTAGTTTGGATATGCGTGTTCTTGTAGTTTGGATATGTGTGTTCTTGTAGTTTGGATATGTGTGTCCTTGTAGTTTGGATATGTGTTCTTGTGGTTTGGATATGTGTGTCCTTGTAGTTTGGCTATGTGTGTTCTTGTAGTTTGGATATATGTGTCCTTGTAGTTTGGATATGTGTGTCCTTGTAGTTTGGCTATGTGTGTCCTTGTAGTTTGGCTATGTGTGTTCTTGTAGTTTGGATATGTGTGTTCTTGTAGTTTGGATATGTGTGTCCTTGTAGTTTGGCTATGTGTGTTCTTGTAGTTTGGATATGTGTGTTCTTGTAGTTTGGATATATGTGTCCTTGTAGTTTGGATATGTGTGTCCTTGTAGTTTGGCTATGTCTGTTCTTTTAGTTTGGATATGTGTGTTCTTGTAGTTTGGAAATGTGTGTCCTTGTAGTTTGGCTATGTGTGTTCTTGTAGTTTGGATATGTGTGTCCTTGTAGTTTGGCTATGTGTGTTCTTGTAGTTTGGCTATGTGTGTTCTTGTAGTTTGGATATGTGTGTTCTTGTAGTTTGGATATGTGTGTTCTTGTAGTTTGGATATGTAGTTTGGATATGTGTGTTCTTGTAGTTTGGCTATGTGTAGTTTGGATATGTGTGTTCTTGTAGTTTGGCTATGTGTGTTCTTGTAGTTTGGCTATGTGTGTTCTTGTAGTTTGGCTATGTGTAGTTTGGCTATGTGTGTTCTTGTAGTTTGGCTATGTGTGTCCTTGTAGTTTGGATATGTGTGTCCTTGTAGTTTGGATATGTGTGTCCTTGTAGTTTGGATATGTGTGTTCTTGTAGTTTGGATATGTGTGTTCTTGTAGTTTGGATATGTGTGTCCTTGTAGTTTGGATATGTGTGTTCTTGTAGTTTGGATATGTGTGTTCTTGTAGTTTGGATATGTGTGTCCTTGTAGTTTGGCTATGTGTGTTCTTGTAGTTTGGCTATGTGTGTCCTTGTAGTTTGGATATGTAGTTTGGATATGTGTGTCCTTGTAGTTTGGATATGTGTGTCCTTGTAGTTTGGATATGTGTGTTCTTGTAGTTTGGATATGTGTGTCCTTGTAGTTTGGATATGTGTGTCCTTGTAGTTTGGATATGTAGTTTGGATATGTGTGTCCTTGTAGTTTGGATATGTATGTCCTTGTAGTTTGGATATGTGTGTTCTTGTAGTTTGGATATGTGTGTTTTTGTAGTTTGGCTATGTGTGTTCTTGTAGTTTGGATATGTGTGTCCTTGTAGTTTGGATATGTGTGTTCTTGTAGTTTGGCTATGTGTGTCCTTGTAGTTTGGCTATGTGTGTCCTTGTAGTTTGGATATGTGTTGTTGTCTTTGTGTTGCACTGCTGTGGGCTTGGGAGAAACTATATTACGTTCCATTTCATGTGTGCAGGTGCATTGAATGAAAGGACCAGTAAATGTTTCTGATTCCTGACTCCCCCCTGATGGGGAAGAGGGACCCCTCCTCTGATACGCTCCCTGATATTTCTCCCGGTTTTCTTTTCCATGAATTTGTTTTCCTGTGCAGTCTCCTCATCCATTTCTCACTGTGTGAATGAAGGCTAAAGCCCTCTGAGACCGTAACTGTGATTTAGGGCCATATAAATAATCGAACCCTGACTTAACTGTCCACTGAGAAGTGAAATCAAACCCTCCCAGGGGCCCCATCCATCTTTATCTGCATCCACCTAATGTCTTCATCATCCATCCCATGACATGAGACGCACACTAGCAGCTACGCGGCTCTCCATCGGTAGCCATTAGCCACAACATGATGCCCGAACCCACTGCAGGATGGTGCAGCATAAGTATGTGCAGGGCCATCTTGTAGCAGGCCAATTCAAATTAGGCCAGGCAATTAAAGCTACAGTCCTGAAGGTCGTTGTGTGGCTTTACTGCACCTGGGGTCACTAGTAACTGCAACGGTGTTTGAGCGACCAAAATCTCTGGAGTCCACTTGAAATGAAACCGAGTGGTAAGTGCCGCTGTGTCAGCAGCTTCCCCGCCGGCATGGCTCAATCTGAGTTTACGCATTCAACGTAGTGTCTTGGTGCTGCGCCACAGTCCAGGTCAGAAAACCAAAGAAGGTTGACTCTGTTCGTCTGGACACAACGTTTACTGACAGATACGTTTGCACGGTGGCACAGCGGTTGTTGCTGTCGCCTCACAACAAGAAGGTCCTGGGTTTGAACCCCGGGGTAGTCCAACCTTGGAGGTCATCCCAGGTCGTCCCCTGTGTGGCGTTTTCACGTTCTCCCCGTGTCTGTGGTGGGTTTTCTGCGGGTGCTCCGGTTTCCCCCACCATCAGAAAGACGTGCATGTTGGGGTTAATACTCCTGTCTGTGCCCCCCGGCTGAGGCAGGGCAAGACCCACTGGAGGTGGTCCCGAGTGCTGCACGGTGGCTGCCCACTGCTCCTAGCTACACAGCTAGGATGGCTTACATGCAGAGAAGAATTCCCCCACAGGGGATCAATAGAGTATAAAAAAAGGGGGGGGTCACTCAACTAATGCCCCCTTTCCACTGCACGGTACCGGCTCGACTCAACTCTACTCGCTTTGGTTTTCCATTGGGCAAAAGTTAGGGATAGTATCTGGTACCAGGTACTTTTTTTGTTGCCATCAGCAGCCTGTATGAAAACAGTACACAGCAGTGAATATACAGGTCTCCTTCCGCATACAGTGCCCACAGCCTGCAATTGATTCACCGACAACGCTATTTTCAGTACGAGTGGGCAACAGCACCCTCTACTGGACATTCTAACAACGCACTCCCACACTAGAACGTGCAGTTCCCATCACATTTTCTAGTTTAAATCCACGTAACTGAACAGAATAGTCGAGAATTGCAACACAAAACACAAACTCGTTAACGGTTATCACCATGACCGTCGATGGTAAATTAGAAACAGTATTTACAGGGTAGTTCTCTTAACAGCTCATAGACTCCATACCTTCTCTTCCAAAGCCCAGAGCGAACGGGAACGCACCAGGCGCGAACGAAGAGCTTGTTCCTCAACGGAAGGGTCCATTATATTATAGCTTCTTCATACCGCCAAATATCAGCTTTGAAATGTTATGACCGGATTCTATCAGCTTTATAATGACTTACGAAATGTACGTTGACCATGAGATATGCACTAGTGCGTTGTAAGAAGTTAATATGAAACCAGGAAGTCACCCACATAAACAAAACCAGTTGGTGTCGTCCTTTGCGCTATAACTTCCGCTCAGTGACCTTTCACAATAAGAGACCAGTCATTTTAATAATGCATTGTGGTGACCCACATCTATATAACGAGAGACATTCACCTAAGAGGACGGTGTACCTTTAAGGGAAGAGGCGAGGGGTCAGATAATGCACTTCCGCTTCCGGTTCACAGTTCAGTGTCGTTGTCGAATGTATGACATACTAAGTTGGAGCTAGTAAACTACCTCGACTACGTCTACTCTCACGTCTCCTGTCTCGTTGTTTTCTAACTCCACAGCATATCAAATTAAAGACTCAGTCCACAATCTAGCGTAACAATGTCGCTCTGCTACAACTGCTCTGGTCGGTGAAGGGTCATCGCCCGAATCGCCTTTCCGGCCACATGGTCAGGGCTTGGAGGTCCCGCTGCTCTGCTGAGGCTAGATCGAGGAGAACCTGCAAGGCCCTTCCCTCCGATGACAGAGCCGGATGGATGACAGTCTCGTCGTTACTCCATCCACTACGCCATGCCACCAATTGCACTTGCGAGAGATATGGCTCTAGCAGTGCCCTCCCATTGTACTTTGGCAGCTTCTCAGCTTGGCTGGTGTTTTAGGTGCTGTCTCTGCTGCTCACTAGGTGGCGATCGGGGGAGGCAGGCCGCATGCGCTCCCCGGCATTGGTCCTCAGTAGCGGCGGGTAGCTTTTGCTCCCAGGTGCTGGTCCTCCTGGCCTAGGGGGCGATCGACAGCGATGGGTGGCGTTCACTCCCCGGTGTTGGTCCTCCAGGCGTCTAGGGGGCGATCGATGGCGGTGGGCAGTGTTCATTCCCCGGCGCTGGTCTTCCTGGTCTCTAGGGGGCGGTGGAGCCGCGATGCACTGGAGCTGTCAGGTTGGGCTTGAACATTTCCATCTCTGGTGGGCTCTGTCTTTTGCCATGTCAAGTTTTTCAAGCGCCAACGGGTCTGCGCGATGTACCGCTCCAGTCTCTGGATCTCACTCCCCACTCTTTGATCTAAACATGACCATAACAGTCCCATAATTCCTTGTGCTTCCCCAGTACATAGCCCTCATCCGTCCAGTGACCGTCTTCCCCGATCGCTACAGTATGTTAGAAATGTGCCGGAGAGGAATATATCCTGGGCAGATATCTGGCAGGCATAACCACAATGGATCAAGTTCATGGTACAAGCTGTGTATGATGTTCTGCCTAGCCCAGCAAATCTCCATCCCTGGGTCAAGATTGATTCTCCCTGGTGTCCTCTGTGCCCTGGAAAAGGTTCACTCAAGCACATCCTCAGCAGCTGCCCATCAGCCCTGGGGGCGGGCCGTTACTGCTGGCGACATGACCAGGTGCTGAAGACAGTTGCAGAGGCCATCTCCAAAGCTGTGGCCAACAACACGCAAGCCTGCAGACAGAGGAACATTGCCTTTGTCAAGGCTGGTGAGCAGCCTCAGTCACAGCTCAGATTAGCAGCCAGTCTCCTCACCTCTGCATCAGACTGGGAGCTGTGAGTCAACCTTGAGGGGCAGCTCAGGTTCCCAGACCATATTATAACAACTTCGTTGAGGCCAGATATAGTGCAATCATCAGCCTCTTCAAAACAAGTGCTCTTTGTAGAGCTGATGGTTCCCTGAGAGGACTGGCTAGAGGAGACAAATTAGCAGAAGCCGTCCAAGTACCAGGAGCTGGTGGATCAGTGCCGGAGGAGAGGCTAGAAGGTTTATTGTGAGCCCATTGAAGTGGGGTGTAGAGGCTTTGCCGACCGCTCACTGTGCAAGCTCTACACTCTACTTTGCATCACTGGGGCTGCTAAAAGGAAAGCCATCAAGTCTTCCATGGAGGCTGCAGAGAGGGTCTCCAGATGGCTTTGGATCAGAAGAAGTGATCTGTGGGCCAATGCTGCTGGGACACAAGCCAGGGCCTGATCAACCTTGTCTGGTCGCCTGAGTGAGAGTGTATGATGTTGAAACACCCGAGGACCTCAGGAAACATCTCTGACGATGTGTCCCAGTGCATCCTAAGATGTATCTTCAAATCAAATCGTAGTAACCATTCGGTACTAACAGGAAAGGCATGCGCTGTAGGAAATGTAACGAGGAAGAATCAGCCATGTTCAATCCAGAACCATCCATCCATCCATTGTCCAAACTGCTTATCCTGCTCTCAGGGTAGTGTGATGCTGGAGCCTATCCCAGCAGTCATTGGGCGGCAAGCGGGGAGACACCCTGGACAGGCCACCAGTCCATTACAGGGCCGAAACACACACACATTCACACCTGGGAACAATTTAGTACAGCCGATTCACCTGACCTACACGTCTTTGGACTGTGGGAGAAAACCCACGTAGACACGGGGATTACATGCAAACTCCACACAAAGGACGACCCGGGACGACCCCAAGGTTGGACTACCCCGGGGCTCGAACCCAGGAGCTTCTTGCTGTGAGATGACCGCACTAACCACTGTGCCGCCTTCAATTCAGAACAGTTGTGAAAATGAATTTATTTGTTAAGTTTAAGTAAAATTCAATTGGAACAATTCTGAAATCCTTGAGGCAATTTTGATGCTGAGGTAAATATTATCAGTGAAAATTGAAGGGATGCATCATGGGTTTCAGCATTCAGAGCATTTCAACAAACATACTGGTGGGATCTGACTCTAATAAACGTTGTGTCCAGATGAACTGATTCCACTGTCTGTGATACTGGTAGGTTCGTTAATTTTGACCGGTTCAAAGTATAGTTTTGGAAAATATATATTTTGGAGAATTAATTTTTCCTTTGTATGAAAGCAAAAAAGTATCGTGCTGACCCCCATATTTCTGTGTATAAAAGACCACCTTCTTCTCGGTTCTTCCTATTCTGATAGTCTTGTACCCATACGCTGACTCTTATACATGCGTATATAGTAAAATTTTTGTTGAACAGTGAAAACAGAGACTTGAGACTCCGCTCATTCCTCAACACCAACCATTAATCAAATCTGCGATACCTAGTTAGTACTTATTTTAGCAACAACATATTTAACTACATATTCCCTCTAGTCTCTAAAACATTAATTAGGCTAGCAATTCATGAAGACTTTCAGGCATATTTAATCGAAGACGTATTCTCTAATGAATAATTTCCAAGACCACGTACACTCCTCTACCATTCAGTTAATTAATTTGATTAAATTACGCTAACTAAGCGAGAACAACAGTGATGCTATGTGAGCATTGTCTGTAATACTTACACACAGTATAAACACTCCATTTGAGAATGTTACAAAGTACTGAGTTCAACAGTAAATAGAGAATAAAATAATGGTAACAGAATGGTTGTCATGTTTAGGTCATTTATTTAATTCTTCAGTACCTGCAATAACAAACCATAAGAGTGCCATACTGTTAAATAGGGTATCATTCTATTCCAGCCAGCTGGCGTTGATTACATCAAGTCCTGAGTGTAAATGACTTACAAATGAGCACATGTCAGGCCTAAGGTGACCTAAGCTTCAGACCCATCAAAATTCAAATCCCCTTTTAAGGCATAAATGCCAAATAAACATTTTTTCCACTTTGTTTCTAAACTCTAGTGTTGTGTCAGCAACTTGACAATATAAATTTGACATTTGATTGGTGGAGCTGTAATAACAGACTATCAGTGAGTGGTTGTATAGATATGAATTTGCTAAGACGGGATCTGCAGGAGTAGCTGGAGTTGAAGAACTAATTTTGTTTATGATCTCATCAACCATATTGTAGAAAAAGTCTAGAAACTCATGGGCCATGAATGGTGAGCAGCAAATAGACGGCTCCCTATTAGTAAGTTTAGATAGTGTCGAAGATAAATCTAGGATTACGTTTATTAATATTGATTAAGTGAGAGATATGCTGCTTTTAAAGCTGATAAAGCATGCTTGTACTTCAATAAACACTCATGCCAAGATAGAGTAAAAAAAAACTTCCAATTTTGATGTTCACCCTTTACGTTGCAGTCTCCCACTTAAGAGCACGTGTCTCGTCATTAAACCAGGGTGTAGGCCTCTTTAGTCGCCTAGCTCTGGTAGTGAGAGATGCAACTGAATCGAGGAGACTAGAGAGGGCCACATTTAAGTCACTCGTGAGATTTTCAGCAGAGTCAGTCACTACAGTGAAAGGAGCCAAGACTTCAGGCAGCTGCTGGCCAAATGCAGCTACAGTGGAGGGACCAATGTGGCGAGTGGCAATTACATCTGTGCTGACATTAACTGGGCAGGCCAATAATGCTTCAGAAAATGATCTGACACAGCAGATGTGATTGGCAAGACATTCAGACCAGAAACAGCTATCCCTTTATATAAAACCAAATCAAGGGTGTTACCACTGCAATGAGTCAACTCTCGAACAAACTGAGCGAACCCAAAAGTATCAACTAGTGCCAGAAAGGCTTTACTTAGAGGATCAGCAGCCTTATTCAGATGAATATTGAAATCACCAAGAATTATACTCTCATCAGAATGAGTGACAAGACCTGAGACAAATTCTTTAAGAAATAGCGAGTAAGAGCCAGTAGGTCAATAGAGTGTCACAATCTGGACCGAGCCGAGTCTATTCATGGCTGAGGAAGATGGACCCAGAATAAGAGCCTCAAAAGTTTGGAATTTAGATTCAAGTCTAGAAGTCAGACTGGAAATAGACATAAGGCAACACCCCCACCCTGTTTATGTGCCTGAACTACATGGGCATATGTCTTTAATGCATGCTCGATAATCCAGGTAAGAAAAGCAAAGAAAGTTGAACCAGTTCATCTGGACACAACATTTATTGACAGACACGTTTCATCCTCATCTAAGTGACCTCTTCAGTCTCAACTGGCTGCAGGTACCCCCTCGGTGAGGTGTGGTGAGGTCAGTGGCTGGGTAGCCGGTGGGCATTCACAAATACAATTTACATCCTTTTGTGCTCTCTAATGTTTTATAACAGCCTGATCCTTCTTCATTCCTCCAACTGCCACAGAATTCTAGAATACTGTGCCCCCCTGGCTGAACTGCAGTCCAAATGAAAACCTAAAGAGAAATATTGTCAAAGTATATATGAAGTACTTTTTTCTTCTTTTATATGGCTTCCGCTTCCGGTGCCCTCACCCAGTGCCGATGTCGGAAGAGGGCGGTGCAGATTCTCATTTGCGGCAGCCTCACCCAGTACCGTCCATGCAGCGTCTTTGTCCACGTTTGCTTCTTAAGTTTTTTGTCTTCGTTTGGTGGCGGGGAGAGCTGGGCAGGCTAAGCTAACTGCTAGCCCATGCAGACCGGGAGTTCCAGCAACACCGAGGGCGGTCTGGTGGCGGCCTCGCCTGGCGTTGACTGTGTTGTTTTTGATGTGGTCGTGAGGAGTGCGGGGAGGTGTGTCGAGGGTGTCTGGCTGGGAGAGCTGGAGCTGGACCGGCTGGGAGAACCTGGTCTGCTTCGTCCGGTGGGCCCGGGGACCACGGCCCCTGCCCGGAGCTTCGACCAAGGAGGAAACGCCGAGGGCGGTCTGGCGGCGGCCTTGCCTGGCCCTGTCTGTGGTGTTTTTGGTGTCATCGTGAGGAGTGCGGGGAGGTGTGTCGAGGGTGTCTGGCTGGGAGAGCTGGAGCTGGACCGGCTGGGAGACCTTGGTCTGCTTCGTCCGGTGGGCCCGGGGACCACGGCCCCTGCCCGGAGCTTCGACCAAGGAGGAAACGCCGAGGGCGGTCTGGCGGCGGCCTCACCTGGCCTTGACTGTGGTGTTTTTGGTGTCGTCGTGAGGAGTGCGGGGAGGTGTGTCGAGGGTGTCTGGCTGGGAGAGCTGGAGCTGGACCGGCTGGGAGACCTTGGTCTGCTTCGTCCGGTGGGCCCAAGGACCACGGCCCTGCCTGGAGCTTCGACCAAGGCTGGCTGGCGTTCGTTCTCTTGGACAGTGATTTTTTGAAATTTATTATTATTTATTTATTTTTTAGTTTGGATATGTGTTTGTGTCTTTGTGTTGTATTGCTGTGGGCTGGGGGAAACGGCATGTCATGTGAAATGACAAATAAAGTGTTCCTGATTCCTGACTTTTGATAGCTGTGACATGACGAAGTAAGACCGTTGCCTTTCCTTAGAGCTCCCAAACCATTGTGGGTTTCATTGCAGTCACTACAAACAGCAGTTCTGAGATACTATTTGTAAATATTGCTGAAACATTACCTGAAAAGAACACAAACACCACACAAAGAAACAACATTTGTGGTAAAAATGTGTAATTTAATGTATGTCAAATATACAAATGCATATATTTAAATTATGTACCATGTCATTAATTCATTTCCAGTACTATGATGTATAATAAAATGAGTGATAGCAGGACTGGGAGTGATTTCATGCAAATAAGCTGGGTGCTGAGGTGACAGAACGTTGAGATCGTATGTATTGACCTATAGATCAATTAAAAAACACTAATTTTGGGGCAATACGTGTTAAAATAGCAGTTAGTCACTCAGGGTATGCTTATCCTGCTCTCAGGGTGGTGGGGAGGCTGGAGTCTATCCCAGCTAATACATAAAGTGCACATTTAGGTCACAGCATCTTTTTAACCTTTATTTATACAGGTCGAGACAACGGGGTCTCATTTTCAAGAGCGACCCCACCTGGAACGAACATAAACAACACAACACAACACTGGGTTACAGACAGACAGGTTGGTCCGTACAAAACACAACAGCACACTAGCTGTATTGCTTCAGTAGTTATCAATTCAAGCAGAAGGAAAAGTACAAAGATTGACAGAAATTAAATGTACACAAATTTAAAGTACAATGTTCAGATAACATGAATTAATGATTAGTTCGTGATATTGTAACCGGCTATTTTCTTGCCCGGTGCGGGATTCGAAACGGCGTGTACTGCGCCACAAGGCGACATCACTAACCGCTCGGCTAAAGGGTCAGACTCGCTAGTTAGGGGCTAACGTGTCTATTAGTAGTTTACACTATTATTTGTGAAGTATCTGGAAAGGCAAATAATAATAACAAATTAGGGCTACTTTAAATAAACAATTTTAAACATGGTGCCTTACTTGTAGCTGTTATCAGACTATTCTCTTTTTTTAAATTTATTTCTGATTTTTCCCTGTTTTCTCCCAATTTAGTGGCCAATCGATCCCTATTTTAATTCAAACACCAACCCTCGTACTGCATGCGTTCGCCACCTGCATCACTTCCCCGCGGCGGTCTGGAAGGAGACGCCTCCCCACTGTCGTGACAAGGCGACTCCAGGCCGAACCACTAATCTTCCGACACACCAAAGACGCAGTCACGTGACGAACACAAGCCGACTCCGCCCCCTCCCGGCGACAGCGCTGCCAGTTATTGCTGCTTCATCGAGTCCGGCCATAGTCGGATGTGACGAGACCGGGGCGCGAACCCCCGTCCCCAGTGGGCAACTGCATCAACACAAAGCCGATGCTTAGACCGCTACATCACCGCGGACTTATGAGACTATTCTCTACTGCAAATAAACTAAGTGGTGTGTACGGGGGACTAGGGTTGGCTCATCAGACTCGAACTTGCACACAGACGTCCGGAAACATAGCCTAGGTTTAGTATTGTCAAAATAAACATTCTGTATCTGCTGGTTAAAACAGGGGATGAAATCAGCACCTGCCAATAAAGGGTAAGGTCACATGTCCGCGGCAAGTAAACACGTCAGGTCACCTGCCTGTCACCACGACAGACAGGTTTTTCTTATACCAATAATATTTTTTAAAAACAACGCTTAAGTTAAGAATAACAGCCAGGGATAGTGAGATCCTGAAAGCTGAAGAAACGTGGGGTAAACACAGCGAGCAAACTAGTGGACGTCACATGAACCTACCGGTTGTTGTGACGTGGTGAGTCCTGATTGGTCGCGGCTCTTCTTCTCTGGTGGCCTCTCGTCACCCGTAAGAAGCGTTGGGTGAGGCTGAGCCAGCCTTGTCTTCTTATCAGTGTAAACTACTAATAAGACACGTTAGCCCCTAGCTAACGGGTCTGACCCATTAGCCGAGCGGTTAGTGACGTCGCCTTGTGGTGCAGTACACCTCGTATCGAATCCCGCACCTGGCAAGAAAATAACCGGTTACATTGGTGGCAGCGGCGGGATCCGGAAGTGTGCAGATCCTCAGAAGTCTCTTCGGAGCGCGGGAATAACAAAGCGCGAGGGCGTGTTTCCGGGGAGGGTGACGACTGTAAACTACTAATAAGACACGTTAGCCCCTAGCTAACGGGTCTGCTGACCCTTTAGCCGAGCGGTTAGTGATGTCGCCTTGTGGTGCAGTACACCTCGTATCGAATCCCGCACCGGGCAAGAAAATAACCGGTTACGTCAGCAACGTGAAACGAGCAAGCGTCAAGAGTTTGAGGGGCTTTTTTAAGTTTAAGTTCTTTAGCCAGTTTCTTTTTGCGTCTTCGTCTTGTGGGGGTGGTGGAGAGTGTACCATCGCTGGCAGGAACAGTCTGGTTCAGTTTCAGGCTTATGATCGAGGCACTCTCGTCTAAGCCGCTCATTAACTTTCGTCTGGTTGTACGTTCAACCACGAACAGCACGTGTTGTCCCCGAGCTCCGGAACCACGTTTTAGATGTAGGTTAGCAAAACGTTTAGTGTCTTTTCTTTAAACACGAGCAGCAATGGCTAACACTTCTTATGATACTGGTCCCGCCGAACACCGGAAGTATTACCCATAATCGCCCCCCTCCCCCCAGGAAACTCGTGGATTGACATAAGGGTGAAACTCGGCGAAGTGGGCCTTTTATACTTCAACATACCAGATTCAGGTTCAATCATACACCGATTTCCAAAGCAAAGAGCACTGAAACAGAAACATGCTGTGCATAAACTGCATGTTCAGTTCCCTTGGCTAGAGCCACGTGTTACGTGAATCTAGATAGAGGGCAAAAGGATTCAGACTGGATGTCAACTTGCATGGGCTGGTTCAAGCATCTTATGCTGCTGATGCTACTGGTGCTGCTGAAGCAACTGCCACAGTCTTAGTAAACAGACTTATTAACCATGTGGTTGTGAGATGGTCACTCGCAATCTTTGGTAGGGACTCTAGGCACTTGACGTGGCACAGAGGCCAGTGGTTACGTTGGCAGGTCTGCACAATATCTGATAAGGTTGGATAATATTACTGATACTGTGATGGACTGGCGGCCTGTCCAGGGTGTCTCCCCGCCTGCCGCCCAATGACTGCTGGAATAGGCTCCAGCATCCCAGTGACCCTGAGTAAGGATAAGCGGTTTGGATAATGAATGGATGGATATTACTGATACAACATCTTTATAAGAATAGCTATATGACACCCCTCGGTAATATTTGGTATCTTACTTACTTATCTTAGTTGGCCTTTGAGAGCCCTGGTGGTCTATGTCTGTCTGTATGCCTTGGTTTATTTAACACTGCAGTGCCAGACATTGAATTGTGCTGACGTTGGGTCTAAGCGGAAGCATGGTGACCCTCAGCCAACTCTGCATTACCCTGGGGTCAAGAGACGACGAATCCTTCTGCTGGTGAACATGAGCAGTTAAAGGGGTATACACCTTGACTTCCAGATACATCTAAACCAGTGCAAGAGGTGGGATTGTAGTTGTCTGCCTGGGTCATCTCACTTGTGTTGGCTTTGAAACTGTGTTGTCTATAGTTTCTTAACTCCAGCAGCATTGGCCACAAAGCTCTGACCTCCTGGGTAGCATTGGGGTTATGAACAGGAAAAGGAGGCCTTGGGTGTCTTCTGGTGTAGAGCTCAGATGGCATATTAAACCAGCAGTCTCATCTTAACTCTGCTGCCAGGAGGACGTACACAAGACAGGAGGACCTCATCGCTCCTGGTGTAGGGGCATGTGTTTTTGGACACTGACTGATGGCATTTTGAAGCGTCAGCATGTCCTCGGTTTTCTCTGGAGAGGCCCCAGCCTTCTCTGGCATCACTGCAGGTAGGCTACCAGAAAGGGGAACTGGAGCTAGCCTAACTTCATTGACTGCAAACGGAGGACTTGATAGACTTGTTGGCTCGTCCTGGTGAATCTGGTCAAGAGGAACATGTTCAAAGAGCTCAGTAGACCCGTTTGCTGGCAGAGTACCCCCCCCCCCAAAAAAGCGCTGTCAGGGGTCGTAGTCTTAGATCCCTTTTTATGTTGAAACAAAGCCAGATCCTGGACCATCTGTGGGAATGGACCCTGGGGAACAGGTGATTGAGGTGGCAGAGAAAAGGTGCTCTTCATCGCCCCCCTTTGAATTGCCACCGAAAAAAAGGATGCGTCATTGTGGATGGCAACAAACTGACAATCTGGCTCCATTATCTGAGAGATTTTGGAGTGGGGGGGGTATATTTGTGGACCCAGGACAGGGTGTGATGTTTCACTTTTCTGTCTTGACCAGTGATTAGAGGAAATTTGTATATCTGTAAATATCCTTATCGGAATCTATCATCTGAAAAATGGAACCCAAAATGCAACTGGCGTATCTATTGGAATAGGTTACTTGCCTTTTACATGTCAGAGAACTCACTTGTCTTGTTTGTTTTGTTTTTAATCAGATGTACCCATTTGAAATGACAGAATACATCTTGGTGGCTACATGTCATCTTTCGAACGTGGTGTGTTCGAATAGAACTCATCACAGCCGAGACCCGGGGTTCCCAAGATATTTATTAGCTTGAAACAAAAAAAAATGGAAAAGGGAGTTTATAACAAATGAGTAAAGCACCGTGTGCAGCTAGGTAACTCGAAAGTGACAGAACAATTTGTTGGCACATACCCACAAAATTCAATGTGCAAATGTTTATTTACATTGATACGAATATAAGTCTGCTTTAAAAAATAGACCATAAGCTTAAGAGAAAAACAATTTAAGTAGCTAGTACTGATGTGCCTTTGTGATTTAACAAAGGTAAAGCCTTTACAGAAGACTTTACGGAAGGCAAAATGGAAACCTCTCTAAATTAACATTGACATGGATAGATTGAGTTTGGTGGCCCTGAAGTGCAAATCACAAAACGACAAATAGGAAAACACAACAACAACTCAAAGGTCATATAGGAAATCAACAACAAATAGGGAATCACAGCGGCAAATAGGAAAACACAACAACCATGGCAAGTCACAAAATATAATGACAAATTGCAAATCAAATTAACAAAAGACAAAACACAACGACAAGGATCCTGTTCTGCTTCCGGTGTGGGAAGACGGTGGCGCGAAGTCACTTTTTTTTTTTTGCGAATTCACATTTGCAGCAGCCTCACCCAGTACCGTCTGCAGTGTCTTTTGCCACGTTTACACATAATGTTTGAGTCTTCATTTGCTGGCTGGGAGAGCTTGGTCTGCTGCATCCTGTGGGCCCAGGGACCCACAGGATGGAGCTGTGCCCGAAGAGGAAACGCCAAGGGCGGTCTGACAGGACGTGGAAGCGGGACAGGCTATGCTAACTGCTAGCCCATGCAGACCAGCAGTGCCGATAACACCGAGTGCGGTCTGGCGGCGGCCTCACCTAGCCTTGACTCTGTTTTTGGTGTCGTCGTGTGGAGTGCGGAGAGGTGTGTCGAAGGTGTCTGGCTAGGGGAGCTGGCGTTGGATCAGTTGGGGGAGCCAGGTCTGCTGTGTCTGGTGGGCCCATGGACTACAGCCCTGCCTGGAGTTCCTCGGGCGGTGACAGGACGTGGAAGCGGGGCAGGCTAAGCTAGCTGCTAGCCCATGCAGACCGGCAGTTCCGACAGTCATCCCGGCGTTCGCCCTCTTGGACAGTTTTTTTTTTATATGTTGGATATGTGTGTTCTTGTAGTTTGGATATATGTGTTTTTGTAGTTTGGATATGTGTGTTCTTGTAGTTTGGATATATGTGTTTTTGTAGTTTGGATATGTGTGTTCTTGTAGTTTGGATACGTGTGTTTTTGTAGTTTGGATATATGTGTTCTTGTAGTTTGGATACATGTGTTCCTGTAGTTTGGATACGTGTGTTCTTGTAGTTTGGACATGCGTGTTCTTGTAGTTTGGATAAGCGTGTTCTTGTAGTTTGGATATGTGTGTTCTTGTAGTTTGGATATGTGTGTTTTTGTAGTTTGGCTACGTGTGTTCTTGTAGTTTGGATATGTGTGTTCTTGTAGTTTGGCTATGTGTGTTCTTGTAGTTTGGATATGCGTGTTCTTTTAGTTTGGATATGTGTTTTCTTGTAGTTTGGATATGTGTGTTCTTGTAGTTTGGATATGTGTGTTCTTGTAGTTTGGATATGCGTGTTCTTTTAGTTTGGATATGCGTGTTCTTGTAGTTTGGATATGCGTGTTCTTTTAGTTTGGATATGCGTGTTCTTGTAGTTTGGATATGCGTGTTCTTTTAGTTTGGATATGCGTGTTCTTGTAGTTTGGATATGTGTGTTCTTGTAGTTTGGACATGCGTGTTCTTGTAGTTTGGATATGTGTGTTCTTGTAGTTTGGATATGTGTGTTCTTGTAGTTTGGACATGCGTGTTCTTGTAGTTTGGACATGCGTGTTCTTGTAGTTTGGATATGTGTGTTCTTGTAGTTTGGATATGTGTGTTCTTGTAGTTTGGACATGCGTGTTCTTGTAGTTTGGATATGTGTGTTCTTGTAGTTTGGATATGTGTGTTCTTGTAGTTTGGATATGCGTGTTCTTGTAGTTTGGATATGTGTGTTCTTTTAGTTTGGATATGCGTGTTCTTTTAGTTTGGATATGCGTGTTCTTGTAGTTTGGATATGCGTGTTCTTGTAGTTTGGATATGCGTGTTCTTGTAGTTTGGATATGTGTGTTCTTGTAGTTTGGACATGCGTGTTCTTGTAGTTTGGATATGTGTGTTCTTGTAGTTTGGACATGCGTGTTCTTGTAGTTTGGACATGCGTGTTCTTGTAGTTTGGATATGTGTGTTCTTGTAGTTTGGATATGCGTGTTCTTGTAGTTTGGATATGTGTGTTCTTGTAGTTTGGATATGCGTGTTCTTGTAGTTTGGATATGTGTGTTCTTGTAGTTTGGATATGTGTGTTCTTGTAGTTTGGATATGCGTGTTCTTGTAGTTTGGATATGTGTTGTTGTCTTTGTGCTGCACGGCTGTGGGAAACGATATTTCGTTTCATTTCATGTGCGCAGGTGCATGGAATGAAAGGACAAGTGGTTCTGATTCTGATGGTGGCTTGTTGTCTCTAAGAGGAATGAAAGCGTCTTCCATGTGGCCACACAAAGGAGACCGCCAAAGGACGCGCAAACGTTGAATTATATTGGTAGCGCTCGTGTTTACGTGAAAGCAGCAGGTAGACTCGGTCCAGAATCACTTCACGTATCAAGCGCGAAATTAGTCCAGTCAGCGACGACCCCTGCCGCCAGGCACCACCCATTCCGGTAGGAGTTGACGTCATTGCGTTGTGATTTCTGATTTGTTGTTGTGTTTTCTGATATTTCTCATCGTGTTTCCTCTTTTGTTAATTCGATTTGCAGCTTGTCGTATTGCATTTGCCGTTTCGTTGTGCGAGTCGTTTTCCTGTTTGTCGTTGTGTTCTATTTGCTGTTGTGTTTTGTGACTTGTTTTTGTGTTCTCCAGTTTGCTGTTGTTTGAGTTGTTGTGATTTCCTACTTGCTGTAGTGATTTGCACCTCAGGACCACCGCAGTGAAGGGCTCCTGAAGGCCGGGAGTGGCTCGTTGCAACTGCTCGTTAGGGACCGCCAGGCTTTTCGCGGTCCTCTGGCTGGCAGAGCTGAACCTCGCCACCAAGCTGTCTGGGTAAATGTTTTAATGAGTAGCAGTGTTGCTTTATTCTCAATTTAAAAATCAGTTTTAAAAATTATTCAATTATATGACAAGTATGTGTAATTGAAAACTGTAGACTGTTAGGAAATGGGGGATGGCTTGGTTATCTAAACTAACAACTGTAACATTTCCTCCGTAACCCCCGACAGTGTATGCACATTTTGAAATAAGCTATGAACTGAAACCAGTAAAAAAAACCAACAACTGCATCATCAGAATACCCAGAATGCTGTTGAAGCCGTGTTCTTTTCCACTGAGATTTGTGTCCTGTTTATTCCAACGTGTCCGCTAATGAAAACGGTAAAGCCTTTATTTAGCTTTAATGTCAAGGTGGAGCTGCAGCGCCTGTGGAGGCCAGAGCAGAATGGATACGGACATGGAGCCTGTTCTCAAAGTCATAGCCAGCATATTCCTCCTGCAGAGTACACACCACAGAGAGAATTATGAGTACAAGTACACACAATATGTTGGATAGGCTTCAATAAAATGGCATGTATTGAGTATCTATTCTTTTTATACAAAGAGCCATGTAACATGCTTTACCTTGGCCTGGAGCATCAGTGTTCTACCTCTCTCTGTAGTCTACGTAAAAAGACAGATGAAATACTTTAATATTCTCTCCCTCTCACTTTTTGTAACACCATATTTATGTTAATAATAGTATGATTAAAATTCTCTCTCTACCTCTGGGCAGTCTAATAACAGACATCCGAGTTCATAGCAGGAGTAGGGCTGCACATAAGAGTTGCTTAGGAGACCAATCTCATCTCTTGCAGCCAAATGGAAATGCTGCAAGAATCAATTACAACACATGAGGAAAAGCAAGAAGCAAGTTTCATTACCACAATGATGAATACTGCATGCAGTGAACACATTGGGTAATTTTATATCTTAGTAACAGGACATCCCCAACCTTGACTAGAAAATCCTGATTAAAAAAATCTAAATTTCCTTTATTCCATTTATTCTGACTGACACCTAATGTTCAACACACGGTCTTCTAGTGCCATCTCCTGGCCAGAAATGTATTACAAGTAATGAGTGGAACTGGGTATGCTAAGAAACTGTGCTGATTGTTGGGTTATTGACAGCACGGCAACAGCCTCTCATTGGTCCAGTCCAGTGGTTCTGAATCAGGTTCAAAGTTACCATCGGTACAGCTGGTTTCTATTCTACTACGTAGCTCATAACATTCACACCTGTTGTTTCAGGTGTTGAATGTCAGGACCACCTCCGCTGCTCCCGTTAGGGGGCGCCACAGTGGATCATCCGTTTCCATCTCTTCCTGTCCTCTGCGTCTTCCTCTGTCACACCAGCCACCTGCATGTCCTCCCTCACCACATCCATAAACCTTCTCTTTGGCCTTCCTCTTCTCTGGCAGCTCCATATTGAGCATCCTTATCCCAGTATACCCAGCATCTCTCCTCCACACATGTCCAAGCCATCTCCATCTTGCCTCTCTTGCTTTGTCTCCAAACCGTCCAACCTGAGCTGACCCACTAATATACTCGTTCCTAATCCTGTCCTCCTTCATCACGCCCAATGAAAATCTTAGGATCTTCATCTCTGCCACCTCCAGCTCCACCTCCTGTCTTTTCATCAGTGCCACTGTCTCCAAACCATATAACATAGCTGGTCTCACAACCATCTTTAACTCTTGCTGGTGCCCTTCTGTCACAAATCCCTCCCGACACTCTTCTCCACCCACTCCACCCTGCCTGCACTCTCTTCTTCACCTCTCTTCTGCACTCCCCGTTACTTTGAACAGTTGACCCCAAGTATTTAAACTCAAATGCCTTCGTCACCTCCACTCCTTGCATCCTCACCATTCCACTGTCCTCCCTCTGGTTCATGCATATGTATTCCACCTTGTTCCTACTGCCTTTCATTCCTCTTCTCTCCAGTGCATACCTCCACCTCTCCAGGCTCTCCTCAACCTGCAACCTACTCTCATTACAGATCACAATGTCATCCATGATCATCATAGTCCAAAGAGACTCCTGCCTGATTTCATCCGTCAACCTGTCCATCACCATTGCAAACAAGAAAGGGCTCAGAGCCGATCCTTGATGTAATCCCACCGCCACCTTGAACCCATCCGTCCTACTGCACATCTCACCACTGTCACACTTCCCCTCATACATATCCTGCACCACTCCTACATACTTCTCTGCCACTCCCGACTTTCTCATACAATACCACACCTCCTCTCTTGGCACCCTGTCATATACTTTCTCTAAAGCCACAAAGACACAATGTACCTCCTTCTGACCTTCTCTATACTTCTCAATCAACATTCTCAAAGCAAACATCGCATCTGTGGTGCTCTTTCCTGGCATGATACCATACTGCTGCTCGCTAATCGTCACCTCTCCTCCTCTTAACCTAGCTTCTATTACTCTTTCCCATATCTTCATGCTGTGGCTGATCATCTTTATACCTCTGTAGTTGCTACAGTTCTGCACATCGCCCTTATTCTTGAAAATCGGTACCAGTATGCTTCTTCTCCACCCCTCAGGCATCCTCTCACTTTCCAAGATTGTGTTAAACAATCTAGTTTAAAAACCCCACTGCCATCTCTCCTAAACACCTCCATGCCTCCACAGGTAGGTCATCTGGACCGACTGCCTTTCCACTCTTCATCCTCTTCATAGCTGCCCTCACTTCCTCCTTGCTAATCCACTGGACTTCCTGATTCACTATCCTCACATCATCCAACCTTCTCTCTCTCGTTTTCTTTATTCATCACATCCTCAAAGTACTCCTTCCACCTTCTCAGCACATTTCCATCTCTATCCTTGATCACCCTAACCTGCTGCACATCCTTCCCAGCTCGGTCCCTCTGTCTAGCCAATCGGTACAAGTCCTTTGTCTTTTTTTAGTGTCCAACCTCTCTTACAACTCACCATACGCCTTTTCGTTTGCCTTCACCACTTCTCTCTTCGCTTTACACCGCATTTCCTTGTACTCTTGTCTACTTTCTTCATCTCTCTGACTACCCCACTTCTTCTTTCCCAACCTCTTCCTCTGTATACATTGCTGTACTTCCTCATTCCACCACCAAGTCTCCTTGTCTTCCTTCCTGTCCTGATGACACACCAAGTACCTTCCTAGCTGTCTCCCTCACTATTTCTGCAGTGGTTGTCCAGCCATCCGGCAACTCTTCACTACCACCCAGTGCCTGTCTAACTCCTGCCTGAACTCCACACAACAGTCTTCCTTCTTCAACCTCTACCATTTGATCCTTGCATCCACGGCTCATCTTGATTTCCAAATTTATCTTACACACCACCATCCGATGCTGCCTAGCTACGCTCTCCCCTGTCACCACCTTGCAGTCTCCAATCCCTTTTAGATGGCGCCTTCTACATAAGATATAGTCCACCTGTGTGCACTTTCCTCCACTCTTGTGCGTCACCCTGTGTTCCTCCCTCTTCTTGAAATATGTATTCACCACAGCCATTTCCACCCTTCTCACAAAATCCACCACCATCTGTCCTTCCACATTCCTCTGCTTGACTCCATACCTACCATCACCTCCTCATCACCTCTGTTCCCTTCACCAACATGTCCATTGAAGTCCACTCCAATCACCACTCTCTCCTCCTTGGGTACCCTCTCCACCATGTCGTCCAACTCACTCCAGAATTCTTCTTTCTCTTCCATCTCACACCCAACTTGCGGGGCATATGTGCCGATAACATTCATCAACACACCTTCGATTTCCAGCTTCATACTCATCACTCTGTCTGACACTCTCTTCACCTCCAGCACGCTCTTGACATACTCTTCCTTCAGAATTACCCCTACCCCATTTCTCCTCCCATTCACACCATGGTAGAAGAGTTTGAACCCACCTCTGATACTCCTGGCCTTACCCCCCTTCTACCCGGTCTCTTGCACACACAGTATGCCTACCTTCCTTCTCTCCATCATATCAGCCAGCTCTCTCCCTTTACCAGTCATAGTGCCAACATTCAAAGTTCTCGCTCTCATCTCCACACTCCTACCCTTCCTCCTCCCTCACTGCCTCTGGATATGCCTCCCCCTCTCCTTCTCCATCACCCAACAGTAGCACAGTTTCCACCAGCACCCTGCTGGCCAACAGTACCGGTGGTGGTCGTTGGTTACCCGGGCCTCGACCGATCCAGTGTGGAAGTCTGATTTATGATCCACATATTTGATTTGGCAAAGGCTTTACACCGGATGCCCTACAAGACGCAACCCTCCCCATTTATCCGGGCTTGGGACCAACAGTAAGAATGCACTGTTGTACGCATCCACCGTGGCTGGGTTGAATGTCTGGAACATGTGAAAGCAACGACCTACCAGGCAGAGTAGAAAACCAGCAATACTGGCGGTGCCTGAGGACTTGATTGAGAACCACTGGTCTGGTTATTTGCATGTTGAGTCCTGATGCAGGCAATGCAAAACTGTGATTTCATATCACGCAGTAAAGGTGGCCAGCAAAGCTGCTTCTCCCCTTATATAATAATATATAAAATACGTGGAAAAAAATAAGGGAAAGTTGACTTTGTTGTTAACTTTGACACAGAGCACCTTATTTCTGAGATGTGTTAAATTATTTCTGTCATTTGTACAACTGCCCAAGTGCTAATTTGTTATTCGTGTCAGTTCCACATCTAGCATCAAAATGCAAAACTTTGAAATAGTAACAATACATATATCAAACAAATATGAACTTCTAGGCTACAGCATTGAGATCCATCCATCCATCATCCGAACCGCTTAGCCTGCTCTCAGGGTCGCGGGGATGCTGGAGCCTATCCCAGCAGCCATTGGGCGGCAGGCGGGGAGACACCCTGGGCAGGCCGACAGGCCGTCACAGGGCTGACACACACACACACACACACACACACACACACACACACACACACACACACACACACACACACACACACACACACACACACACAAACACACTTCACACCTAGGGGCAATGTAGTACGGCCGAGTCACCTGACCTACATGTCTTTGGACTGTGGGAAGAAACCGGAGCCCCCGGAGGAAACCCACGCAGACACGGGGAGAACATGCAAACTCCACACAGAGGACGGCCCGGGACGACCCCCAAGGTTGGACTACCCCAGGGCTCGAAGCCAGGACGTTCTTGCTGTGAGGCGACCGTGCTAACCACTGTGCCGCTGTGCCACATTGAGATGTACCCTGAAAATTGTGGTTCCCTCGTTGGGTCCACATATCGCTCAAAAGCATGTCTGTACATTCAAACAGTTGACATCACGCTGATGTGAAGCTTCAGCATACCTGAACAGCATCTTTGGTGTTATTCAGACACTTGTTTATTGTACCAAGGAGCAGGTTTTTCAGTCCAGCACATGAAGCATCCTCAATTCCTTGCAGAGCTGAAAGGAAAAGACGATAGTGTATGGACGTTCAATGATCCAAGCTCAGTCAAACACAACACATCTAATTAAATGGCAGTGTGAGTATTGCAGTGTCATCCACGTTAGTCATGTCTGACTGCACGGTACTTTGTCTCATGGTCTGCAGCTTGGCGATGGAGCAGTTGGGCAGAGCTTTCCAAAGGTACAGGACCTCTATCACAGCCAGTATACACAGCTCCTGAGATGGTTTAAGTTTCCTCAACTTCTCAGCCTGTCACACACACACACACACACACACCTGATAAGTCATGAGGAAGACAAACTACATTACATAACATTGGCACGTACTTGCATTACTTCTTTGGTTGACTAAATTCAGGCGCTCTGAGAATTTGGAGCGGAGAATCAATTCTCACCCTCTTCATAGAGAACAGCTCTATCTGATTATTCTTGCGTTTGAAAAGCTTCTGAACATCCTTGAAGACAGCCGCTGCTCCCTCAAGATCACCTGTGGCTCCCTGGCACACTGCGCGGGACCGCAGAAACACATTTAGCAGGCTTTAGAGCCGACACATAGCCATCACTCACAGGAAGTGTTCTTGAAGTTAATTTATATGCACTGTGACAACCTCCAGTTAAATAGGCGTAGTAGCACTGGGACCAGCGGGACTCGGTCTTCAGTCGCTCAAAAGCCCTGTAGGCATCTCTGAAGCTCAGCTCAATCATACTGCACCAACCTTAAAAGACCAACAGTCAGATGTTATTACGGCGCACGCCAGATTAAGTCAAGAGGTTTGTAATGGAGGAAACAGTACCTATTTCATATAAACACACGTGCTGAATCTCCCTCTGCTCCGAGGCCAGCTCTAAAGCGTCGCTGAAGGACGTCAAGGCACTGCTGATCTGGCACTGGAAAAGAGCAAAACTGAAATGACGATTTTTATATTTGCAGAGTTGAAAAACAGGCTGTGCGGCAGTAGACAGTTATGCTTTCTTTGGCTTGTTACCAGTGGCGGCTGGTGTCAAATATTTGGGGGGGGGGCAAAATTATTTAGCTTGGCGCAGCACACCTGACAGCTGCTTTAATGTCCACACAGGCACAGAGTTATTAAGAAGGACAATGTAGCCTATAGATTTTATCAGGGTTTGTAGACGGTGGATGATTGACAGTTGAGACGAGGCGCAGTGTTGGGTGTGAACATGATTGACAGCCACGAGAATTGTCCAATCACATTAGATCAAAAAACATTAAAACAATACCAATTCACTGCCAATAAAAGTGGGAGTGTCTGGGGCGGCACAGAACTGCGCCCCCTGGAAAACCTGAAGAAACCAATCAGACAGCAGCCTCAGGTCACCTGCTCACCATATTTAACATGTTTCAGGAGATTTTCATCTCTTGACATTTGAAGGGGGCGGCGCCCCAGCGCCCTCTACTGGCCAGCCGCCACTGACGGTTAGGCTTTCTTTGGCTTGTTACCTACCTCTAAGCGCTGCACTCTGCCTTTAAAAAACCTGAAGAGGGAGGAGTTGGGGTAGACGGCCTCTCTCTGTTGAAGTATGGCTTTGGCCTCCAGTAGACCTGCCTTTGTGTCTGTGCCGTCAAGAGCAAAAAAGGGCTGCACTACCGTGTGGTACCACAAGAGAGCCAACCTGCATGAAAGCAGCAGAAAAGTTAACAGTACAAATAATACTGTGATTGCACACACACACACTACTTTTTTTCTTTCCCCTAATTGTACCCGCCAATTACCCCACTCTTTCGAGCCGTCCCGGTCGCTGCTCCACCCCCTCTGCTGATCCGGGGAGGGCTGCAGACTACCACATGTCTCCTCCCATACATGTGGAGTCACCAGCCGCTTCTTTTCACCTGACAGTGAGGAGTTTCACCAGGGGGACGTAACACATGGCAGGATCACACTATTCCCCCCAGTTCCCCCTCCCTCTCAAACAGGCGCCTCGACCAACCAGAGGAGGCGCTAGTGCAGCAACCAGGACACATACCCCCATCCGGCTACCCACCCGCAGACACAGTCAATTGTGGCTGTAGGGACGCCCGACCAAGCCGGAGGTAACACGGGGATTCAAACTGGCGAACCCCGTGTTGGTAGGCAACGGAATAGACTGCTACACTACCTGGACGCCCACACACACACTATAAAACCTGCCAAATGTAGGCCTGGCTGATGAACAGTAATACATGGAATACAGGATCATTCATTTCAGAGGCAATGGCGGGGGAGGTGTCTCAGCTGGGAGCCAGCACCTGCCTATTATTAGAGCTGCACCGTTTGGGACCTGGCAAGCACTTAATGCATTCCTCTTTTTTTTTCTTTTTTTTTTTCATTATGTGGGTGGGGGATGTGTGGGTGGCACTAATGTTCAGCCAATTCTGCATGGTGGAAAAATGCCCAATCATGATACAGCGACTCAGTAATGAACAGCCTGGTGAGGAATAAATGATTTTCCTGTCAAGTTTCAGTGTACTGCGGGCAAGCCACCAAATCAAGCAACCACTTCATCTTGCAAGGCTAATGTTGGCACTGCTAACAACTGGAAAAAAACAAACGTCATCCAAACAGAAACTGAAATCTAAAATCACTCAATTAGACAAGAGAACATACTGCAAGAAGAATTTGTGACACCTACTGCTTTTTACAAGCACACCTACTCACGTAGCTAAGGGGGCCTTCATGTCCTTACTTTCACTGGCATACGTGAGGGCTGACAGGCCCTGGAGACGGTCACCGGGGAAACCCAGCAGGTTGACTATCTTCAGCAGGTGCGGAGGCACCATGGAAATACAGAGGTGGAAGAGGCCGTAGCCAAAGCTGACCGAACCCCTGAGCCTGTCCAGAGCCTCGGGGCTGATCCCCTCCGACCGCTGGGAGGGGGGTGGCCCCGGCAGAGCGGCGTGGCTGTCGCTGGTCTGGTCAGAGGTGGAGGAAAGGGACGGCGACGGTGACCTCTGTTGGTCAGACGGCCTCCTTTTGCTGCCCTCCTGCAGCCGAGTGATATCGCTGTAGCACTTGTTGTACATCTTCCAGGCTTTACGGAGGATCCAGCCTCCTTTGATATATGCTGTGAGGGGGTCAGAGAGTCACTCAGAGACGCATTAGCTTTTCCCCCCTTTTTTCCCCCCCAATTCCACTTGACCAATTATCCCACTCTCCGAGCCACCCCCTCTGCTGATCCGGGGAGGGCTGCAGACTACCACATGCCTCCTCCGATACATGTGGCGTCACCAGTCGCTTCTTTTCACCTGACAGTGAGGAGTTTCGCCAGGGGGAACGTAGCATGTGGGAGGATCACGCTATTCCCCCCAGTCCCCCCCCCCCGAACAGGTGCCCCGACCATCCAGAGGAGGCCCTAGTGCGGTGACCAGGACAGACACACCCATCTGGCTTCCCACCCTCAGACACGGCCAATTGTGTCTGTAGCACGCCCGACCAAGCTGGATGTAACATGGGGATTCGAACCAGTGATCCCCGTGTTGGTTGGCAATGGAATAGACCGCCACGCTACCCGGACAACCTGCATTAGATTTTTACAATGGCCAGCTGGTATTCAGATAAAATGTACATAACAGTTACATATCCAGCAGCAGTGAAACTAATGACTGCTGCTTCATTTGGTCACACGGGTCTGAGCCTCCTGCAGACTTTAATGGTCCAGACTGCCACAAAACAACAAGTGCACAAATAACGTCTTACCTGACAGTTCTTGTTTGATAAATGACAGCACTGCAAGGTAAACCTGGCAATCTGCGATGATGATCTGTCTCTGCAGGCTGTCCACTATAGCCACCCCTGACCTCTGAGAGTCCGTCTGCACAAACCAACATGGCACACATAGGGGGGTTTAGGAAGGCAGAAAGACAGCCAAACGTGTTGAGAGCAAACCTGGGAGTTTCTCTGTACTGGCTAGCCTTCATGCACATTGTCCAAAGTGTGTTAATCACTTGCAAGTCATTGTGAACACTTGGGAGCACACCAGCTAAATGCCCTAAGTGTATTAATTTGAGCATTAATTTTCTATCCACCCTTTGTTTAATGAAGTAGGTTGCGATGGGACAGAGCAGAAATGTATGTTAGTACATGGATCAGGAGGAGTAGGAGAAAGTCACGAGCTGTGTTTGCACAGACATCATGTCAGTATATAGAGTGAGTTGCATCACTAACACTCTTCTTGATCTTGTTTTTGATGGTTTCGATGACTCCAGCGTTGTCCCTTTCACAAATTTTCTCCGTGGCCTTGAGATCCTCAAAGGCCACTTGCATTTTCTCTTCTTCAAACGTCATCATGGCGTTCTACAAAAGGCAGACAGATAAACAACACTGTGCAAACAAACAAGTATGGCAGTACGACTGCTCCTAAACTACACGACATTTTAGAATGAAGCATGACTTTTGCAGCCAAATGAACACTCGGCCTTCTCTTAGAAAGATTTAAAAGATTAAGATATGGATCTACATTGTTAAAATAGTGCCACGCATACTTTACCCAAGTACACTTGCATGTGCAAAGACTTAATAGGTTGTTAACATAGATCACAAGAAAACCTAACAGCGAAGTTATAAAAACTGTGTATTATGTCCATCCATCCATTATCCAAGCCGCTTATCCCAATCGGGGTCAGGGGATGCTGGAGCCTATCCCAGCAGTCATCAGGAAGCCGGCGGGGAGACACCCTGGACAGGCCGGCAGACCATCACAGGGCCGACACACGTCTTTGGACTGTGGGAGGAAACCGGAGCACCTGGGGGAAACCCACGCAGACACGGGGAGAACATGCAAACTCCACAGAGGACGGCCCAGGATGAGCCCCAAGGTTGGACTACCCTGGGGCTCAAACCCAGGACCTTCTTGCTGTGAGGTGACTGCACTAACCACTGCGCCACCGTGCCACCCGTATTATATGTATGGGGGGGAAAAAAAGGAATATAAGGAATTGGCGGGTTTTTTTCAATATAATGTGCAGAAGTACTCTTTGGGGCTTGGTTGACTGCACTGATAGGATGGACGCTATGATCGGCTATGGATTCTATGGATTCTAGGAGCAGAAATAAAGACAGATCTAAAGAATATTCTGCTGTGTTCTGAGCATTTGAGCACTAGAAGGGAAAAAGCTGTAAACATGTTTTGGAAGGATTTTAGGTAGAAGATAAATTATTACAAATACCATATCTCAGGGGCCGGCACGAGGCAGACTGTGAGAGAGGTGACAATGATCGCTGATGCAAAAACAGCTCGTCGGCTATGAGACGTTTCCACTAATATAGCGGTGTTCATCTTCGGTGCTCTTGCTGTACTTCATCTACAACACTACTGCTATCCAAGCAGCAAGTAAGAGGCCTTGTTTATTTCCTCCGACAGTCTTAAACAAGTTTAAGCAGGTTACAGCAGACCTGCACATGACTAGGCCACGCACAACAGTCAGCGCAGGATAGAGACCCTTTACTGAAGACTCTGGCTCAGTGTTGAAATTTGATTTAGTTCAAGTTTGGGTCTCGAGATTGTTATGTAACAAAGACTTTACACTGCCAAAGGTTTAAAAACAGGCAAAATAAAGCCTAAATTAATGCAAATAGGTACAGCCGACATAAATACCCTTGTTTTGTCCGTGTTGGGGACACAGGGGAAATTACTTAAATGCCATCTTTTTAGAGAACTGACTGCAACATGACATTTACAATGTGCCCATTTTGTACATGTGGTGGTGAGCTGCAACAGGATGTTGCATCTTTACTTACGAGAAAACTGACAAAACTGGCTCCAAAACTCATCAGAGGACTTTGGGTTCTGAAAAAGGAGACGATGGAAAAACAGTTCTGTAAAAGCCTACACAGAAACATGCTATACAGTTTACCAGTACAGCTTTTATAAAGGAGGGTCAGGAATTTAGTAATCCAAGTGTCTTGGTGGGCCCATTTAAAGCAGCAAGCAAGACCTCATCCTCTGACAATAAAGTACCTAGGCTTAGTTTATAAGTGGTGCAGACGGGCAAAAGCAACGTGCTCAATAGGTGATTTCGGAATAATAATAATAACAACAATAATAATAATAAAACTTTATTTATATAGCACCTTGCTAAACAACGTTACAAGGTGCCTAAGGAAGGGGCAGATCTTTCCCTCAGCCCACACTACTACGAGCCCAACAGGACCAAGAGCAGCACAGCAGTGACCGCAGCCAGGTGACGGGTTTGATGGGAGTGGCTGTCATGTGTCAGTCAGTGAGCTGCCTTCGTCTTTTGAGCCACAGTAGGACATCCTGTGCTATATGTAATTAGTGTCAGGTGACATTTAAGCTTTCGCCACAAGTCATGACTCAACCCACCCACCCTTCTGTGTCACCACATCAAACCAGGCCAGTTATTAATTAAACTTGAAAGCAGACACACACAGATGATGATCGACTTCTTCAGTGACCGGCTGTGATTGGTCCAATTAACTGTCGTCATAATGATTATAGGAAGTTAAAAACAATATCTGAAACCAGCAATCAGACTTTTATGGTTGGTGTTGTAATGGCAGCAGGGAAGAAAGCGTTTCAGTAGGAGGGCCCATCAATATTCGGCCACTGATGCTCCAATAAACATAGCCCACTTTTGCAAAACAAGCCTTCATACTGTATGTATGGCTCACTAGCAGTGATTAACAAGTTGTGGCTGCAGACAACATGAAGGATGTAACTAGAATCATTACATTACATGACATTACAGTCATTTAGCCGACGCTTTTATCCAAAGCGACGTACAATAAGTACATTTAACATAGGAACTCAGGAGAACTACTAGTCATCAGAGGTCATAAGTGCATCTTCTCTCTAAACAAGCATCTAAGAGCAAAACCAGTGCTAAAGTATAAGCGCAAGAAAGATTTTTTTTTTAATGAGTGAATACAATAAGTGCTAAGAGCAAGTAATAGGGAATTAGTTCACTACTACCCTATTAGTTGCTCATTAGGGAATACTGGTTTTACAGTTGTCGAGAGGCGAGTTCAGTGGCATGGTAGGAATGCCGACCTGTTTTGCATGTCACTACAGTGTGTGTGTGTGTGTATGTATGTATGGATGTATGTATGGATGGATGGATGGATGTATGAAATCAAAGTCTTTACCAGCGGTGGCTGGCCAGTACAGGGCGCCGGGGCGCCGCCCCTTTCAAATATCAAGAGATGAAAATCTACTTAAACATGTTAGATATTATTTAGTTGTCTAATGCAAATAATGATGAAATAAAAGTGTTGTCAGTCTGTGAGCTCCTGTCAGCAGCATTAAATATTGGTTCAAATGGTATTTGGTTGATTCCTGTCTGAATACATATACTTCCTGTCTGAATACATATACTTCCTGGGTGAGGGGCGCCGGCCAAACCATACCTTATGTAAGCCCTCTAACTTGTGGTGAGCAGGTGACCTGAGGCTGCTGTCTGATTGGTTTCTTCAGGTTTTCCATGGGGGCGCAGTTCTGTGCCGCCCCAGACACTCCCACTCTTACTGGCAGTGAATTGGTATTGTTTTAATGTTTTTTTTTATCTAATGTGATTGGACAATTCTCGTGGCTGTCAATCATGTTCACACCCACCACCACGCCTCGTCTCGACTGTCAATCATCCTCTGTCTAAGAACCCTGATAAAGTCTATAGGCTACATGGTCCTTCTTAATAACTCTGACTGGGTGGACATGAAAGCAGCTGTCAGGTGTGCTGAGCCAAGGTACATTGCCCCCCCCCCCAAACAATTTTAGCACCAGCCGCCACTGGCAGAAACAGCTCCGATTATGGTTTCGGGGTTTATTCTATAAGGGCCAATAAAAGCGAGTGGCCACGTGAGTTGCGGCCTACACCTTTCTGTGCAGGGTTAGGGTGAGGTTAGACCCTAGGTTAAGGGCCTGGCATTACAAAAGATGGGCCAAGTGAAACTGCAAGCCAAAAAGCAAGAAGAAAACGAACAGGAGTGAAAAGATCACGGAGTGGAAGGTGCATATGTACCCTAACCCTATCCCTGTGCACACGCCTGCCCCATAGCAGTGACGTCAAGACCTAAAGGAACGGCACGACTGTTCAAACGCACACGCGCGTGCGTGCGTGCGTGCGCGTGCGACGACACACATGCGGGAACGCTGGCTGCAGACGTCACCAAATCTGCAGCCACCGACACGAACGTGAACACCGCGCGGCAGACGGGGACCAGCACCGGCAGCGTCCTCATGGACCCGGTCCACCACATGTCACCGTAACACACGTCGGGGCGAGGCGGACGCACCTGTAGGACCTGAAGAGCTCGTCGCTCTCCCGGAATCCGTTGTTGAGGAGCATGTTGATCCCTCTCAGGGCCAACTCGGCGTCATCCACGCAGTCCGCGCTTTGCCGCGCCGGTTCCGCTGTTCCCGCCATGGACGGAGCTTCAGACCCGGGGCCGCTTCGCCGCCTCGTCCGACGAACTGGCCGCCAGCAGAAGGAGCCCGACGGCGGCCGGGACACCGGCGGAGGGCGGAGACTTCAGGCGCGTTCGCTCGCAGGCGCAGGCAGCGCGGCTCTGAAGAGCGAGGCGGCGGTCTCCCAGCCGAGTTCTGACATGACGCAGCCGGGCGGCCCGGCAGCGCAGCCGCAGACGAGCAACGCCACCCGGGTTCGCTTTGGTCTCCCCGGTCGCTGCTCGCTGTTTACACGGGGTTCGGTGCACAAAAGAGCGCTACGGTTCCGATCTTAACGCGTCTACGCTACCGGCGCGCCGCAAGCATTACTGCGCATGCGCGGGCCCAGCTGACGGCCGAGGAAATAGAACCCGGGCGTGACGGTATTCTTCTCTGAGCCAATGAGCGAAGAGAGCGTTTGAGCGCTGGAGCAACGCCCCTCCCCCTGTCAGATGGTTTGTTTTTTGTTTTTTTTTAGCTTTTAATATCACACGTTCACTTTAATATTAATGATAATTATTATTGTAAACTACTAATAAGACCCGTTAGCCCTTTGCTAACGGGTCTGACCCTTTAGCCGAGTGGTTAGTGATGTCGCCTTGTGGTGCAGTACAGTTCGTATCGAATGCCGCACCGGGCAACCAAATAACCGGTTACATTATTATCATTATCTTTATTATTTACATAGCGCTTTACTAAAACAATGTTACAAAGTGCCTCACAAAAAAATACAACCAGACAAGTTTTTTTAAACTAGTCTTAATGTCAATTTGACGTCAGACATTGAATTACAACCCACGTATAATTCAATTTTAAAACTTCTAAGAGGAGTTTTAGCTAATTATCGTCTCAATTTAGAATGAAGGGTCGGCAAACTAGGGGTGTAGGCTGCATTCACGCAATCCCATTATTTATTTTTTACACGAACTGGCAGCGAGGAGAGAGAGCAGGCTGCGCCAGAGCGCCTGCAAAAAGAAGCAAGGCAACTCGCATTCAGGTGCTGCTGAGCTGAACACAGAGAGCGCAGAACATAGACTTGAAATAGATGCAAATATAAATGAGTCAATATAGTTCAATAAATAAATAGATGGGTTTTTATTTCAAAATGACGTTTTCAAAGGACTACTTTTATTTATTTCAAGGGACTTTTATTTCATAATTTCACATGTACTTATATTTCAAGGGACTTTTATTTCCTAATACCAAATTCCTTTCCCCAGCCCTTCTTCTTTCTGTAACCGGTTATTTTCTTGCCCGGTGCGGGATTCGATACGAGGTGTACTGCACCACAAGGCGACGTCACTAACCGCTCGGCTAAAGGGTCAGACCCGTTAGCTAGGAGCTAACGTGTTCCAGAGTACCTGCAAAAAGAAGCAAGGGAACTCGCATTCAGATGCTACTGAGCTGAACACAGAGAGCGCAGAACATAGACTTGAAATAGATGCAAATATAAATGGGTCAATATAGTTCAATAAATAAATAGATGGATTTTTATTTCAAAATGACATTTTCAAAGGACTACTTTTATTTATTTCAAGGGACTTTTATTTCGTAATTGCACATTTATTTATTTCAAGAGACTTTTATTTCCTAATACCAATTTTATTTCCCAGCCCCTTTTCTTTCTGTAACCGAGCTATTTTCTCTCCCGGTGCGGCATTCGATACGGGATGTACTGCATCACAAGGCGACATCACTAACCGCTCGGCTAAAAGGTCAGACCCGTTAGCTAGGGGGCTAACGTGTCTTATTAGTAGTTTACAGTCGTCACCCTCCCCGGAAGCGCGCCCTCGCGCTTTGTTATTCCCGCGCTCCGAAGAGACTTCTGAGGATCTGCACACTTCCGGATCCCACCGCTGCCACCAATGTAACCGGTTATTTTCTTGCCCGGTGCGGGATTCGGTACGGGGTGTACTGCACCACAAGGCGACATCGCTAACCGTTAGCTAGGGACTAACGTGTCTTATTAGTAGTTCACATTTCCATCTGTTGGGACGCACTTACCTCACAGATTCAGACCCAAGCAACAGCACCAGAACAGCTCTGAATCACTGAATATACAACAGCACTGAATATACTACGGGAAGGCCGAGGACATTTCTGTGGATGGAAGGACAGTAGGCTGCATGGTTCATTCGCTACATTAAATACATCCCATTTCTGGCACCAATGTAGCGAATTCAGGGGGCAGCCGGGAACCGCCGCAGCTGGAAAGCGAACCCGCGTCTGCGCTAAACAGTGGTCCGACCCGTTAGCCAACCGGCCAACTAGTCTATTCATCCGTGGTCGTTACACTACCCCTGTCATGACATTCTTGCTTTAGTGGTAATCTAGTGTTATTTGTGGTGCTTTTGCGCCATCTAGCGGCTTCCCTTAAAATAGAAATGATTTCGTAAATACGTAATTCATGGGTGGTCATGTCATTTGAGTGGTGCATCAAACCGCCATCTTGAGGACCATCGGATGCCAAGATGCCTTCGATCTGTTGTGCTGTGGGTTGTGACCACAAAAAGTCACAAACAAATGGAGTACAATTTTACAGAATCCCTAAAAACCATGATTGTCGAAATAAATGGATCACAGCGATCAAAAGGGACCACTGGATTCCCACAGAACACTCCAGGCTATTCAGCGAGCACTTTGTTTCGGGTAAGTAGCTAACGTTAGCTAGCTAGCTGGCTACCGCGTTAGCGTCATAGCCTTGTAACAAGACAGTCTTGTTGCAAGGCTAGCTAGCTTCATAGATGTGTCCTGTGCACTGATGCTAATATGACATTTATCAACAGACTGCCACTTACCCTTACTGTAAAGACGAACAGTCTTTTCGTTTTTACATGATTCATTTTGACGTCCTTCACCCATCCTGCGGTGAAGTAGCGGTAGGCTTCAGCGCTTTTGAAGGCTTTCAGGGCTTCACCTGAGTATGGCGAGGGATTGTGGACGAGGTACACGTAAACGTCGTGAAACGTAAAATTAGGAAGATCTATAGCAGACTGAAGTGGGGTTAATTGGTCTTTGGATAGAAGATAAGGATCCAATTCTAAAAACTCGATTTTTTGCAGATAACGCTGCTTCTCCTCCGTGGTTAAGTGAGCGATTCTGGACAGTCTTTCAAACTTCCCGGGGACCGCGGTCCTCAAGATGGCGGTCATAGCAACAAAAACCACGTGACTGAAACCCATGAATAGTCAAAGGGCGTCGCCGGTCAAAGTTCATTCTCATTCCAGAAGCTGATTGACAGAAGTTGTATGATTACGCTGTTCTCTGGGAAATCTTTTAAATTTCGTACTAACTCTTGAAAGTGTTCATGCCTTGGGAAGGCTTTGCTTGTAAGTATTGACTTAGAAATGTATTTAAGAATATATCGATAGAATGTTTTGAATGCTCGTTTAAATCGCGGTAGCCACGTTAGCTTCAAAAGCTATTCTATGTAACCTGATTGATAGGCTAGGCTAGTGCATATCTGTATGGAATATGAGTAATGACAAGACACATTTATAATGTAAATTTTGTGTTTGTTTGCAGTTTTACAAAAAAGAATAACACTCCATTGCTGAACTGAAGACAAGTAAAAGCCTGGAAACTACATCTTGCCTCTGAAGTTCATTGGATGTGTTAGCTGTTAGCTGTCTGTCTAGTTGAGCGAACGGGCGTGAAATGAGGACAGAACAGTAAAAAAGCAACCTCATGGCGGGCAGAACTACCCTAGAAGAGTGGTCTTCAGTCCCAATGCTTCTCATCATCGTCACCACTGCTCACGCTAGGCTCACAGCAGCATTGAATGATGGAAGTAAAGCAGGGATATGAAGAAACACAGTGGTCCACTGTTGAAACCAGGTCAGTCGCCTAGATAACATCCAGCGGATCAACAGCGAGCAGAGCTGCTGCGGCTCGTGCTAAAGTTGAAGCAGCTCGCGCACCAGCTAACTTTGCTAAAATGGAATCAGAAATTATGATTGAAAAAGCCCACATAGAAGCAAGATTGAACACACTGAAGCATGAAAAGGGGGTGACAGCAGCCATTGCTGAGGCTAGTGTGCTCGAAGCAGCAGCAGAAGAGATTGAAAAGGTGATATACATTCAGTTATTGAAGAGGCCACTGAAAGAACGCGCCAGTATATTGAACACCAGCAACTGCCACCATCTGAAAGCGTCAACCCTTATTCACAGTCCATAGAGCCTATTGTTCACATAATGAGACCTGGGACTCCACCCAGACAACGCTTCACCACTTGTATGTCCAACAGGAGGAATGAGAGCACTTCTAGGCCAGCGTCGCCTCAAAGGTCAAATAACCCACTTCATCACCCTTCTCCAGCACAGCCGTCAGCCAACGCAGCCCAGTGTTCATCCAAAAGAGCCATTCTACAACACCCACTAGATAGCACTGTTGAGATTAGTGACGTAGCAAGATACTTGGCACGCAGAGATCTTATCACTTCTGGTCTCACAAAGTTTGATGACTGCCCCGAGAACTACAGGGCGTGGAAATCTTCTTTCCTTAATGTGGCTGATGGATTGCAGCTCAGGGCCAGTGAAGAGCTGGACCTCCTCATTAAGTGGTTGGGGCAGGAATCTGCAAAACATGTAAGGAGAATAAGAGCAGTGCATGTTAGTCATCCTCCTGCTGGATTAAGCAAAGCCTGGCAGCGTTTAGAAGAATGCTTTGGGGCTCCAGATATAATTGAGAAATCACTCTTTGACAGGCTCATGAACTTTCCAAAGGTCAGTGGCAAAGATCCTGTGAAGCTGAGAGAGCTTGGCGATCTCCTGCAAGAGGTAGAAGCTGCCAAATTAGAGGGCCACCTCCCTGGCCTAAGCTATCTCGACACTGCACGTGGTATTGCCCCAGTAGTTGACAAGTTACCGCACAAGATCCAAGAACAGTGGCTCTATCAGGGTTTTGAGTATACGACTAACCATGGCGTGACCTTCCCTCCATTCTCATTCTTCTGCGATTTCAACTGCAAAGAAGCATGAGCACGTAACGACCCATGTTTCAGGCTGACAACAGGTAGCACAGATCACCTCAAGTCACATGCGTCTGTAAAGAGACCATACAAAAGCCTAGTTTCTGCTCACAGGACTGATATACCACAGGAGAAGGACAAGCAGGAAGGTTTTAGCTATAAAGGAGGTGATGTTGAGAGACAGTGCCCTCTCCATAAGAAGCCGCATCCACTCAATTGCTGCAGAGGGTTCCGCAGCAAACCTATTGAGGAGCATAAGGCCTTTCTTAAGGACAATGGTGTTTGTTTTAGATGCTGCTTCTCAACCAGCCACGTGGCCAAGGACTGCAATGCAGCCATCAAATGTAGAGAGTGTGAAAGTGAGAACCACATCTCTGCTCTTCATCCTGGACTGCCGCCGTCTCCACTTTCTGGGCATGGCGGGGAGGGAACAGAAACAACACCTCAGCCTACTGTCTCGTCAAACTGCATTGAAGTCTGTGGAGAGGGTCAGAGCACAAGGTCCTGCTCCAAGATCTGCTTAGTGAATGTCTTCCCTAAAGCACACCCAGAAAGAGTGACAAGAGTATATGCTGTGCTTGACGACCAAAGTAACTGGTCTCTTGCCAGGACTGACTTCTTTGACATGTACAGCATCAAGGGGACTGACTCGCCATTTACACTCTGTACATGTGCTGGAACAACAGAGATGACCGGGAGAAGGGCTACAGGCTTTGTGGTGGAATCACTAGATGGAGTTATGACAGTCACATTGCCTACACTGATTGAGTGCAACAACATTCCAAGTGACAGAGCTGAAATACCAACTCCTGAGGTGGCACTACATCACCCTCACCTCAAGCCAATAGCACACTCTATCCCACCTCTCGATCCTAAAGCTAAGATCCTCCTCCTCCTGGGTCGAGACCTACTTAGAGTTCACAAGGTGAGAGAGCAACGGAACGGTCCACACGATGCCCCATATGCACGGATGGGTTATCATATAGGCAATGTCTGCTTAGGGGACACTCACAAGCCTGCAGCTGTTCATACTTACCGCACCAACATCCTTGAAAACAAAAGCCCTTCCTTCTTCAGCCCATGCCCAAACAAAGTTCGCATCATAGAGAAGTATAGGTCAGAGTCTGAGCACAGACTCTTCCACATCCCCAAAATGCTTACACCCTATGAATGCACTCTAGGAGAAACCGTCTTTAATACATACAACAAAATTGGGCTCTCTGTTGAAGACAGATTTTTCCTAGATGTCATGAACAGAGAGATGTACATGTACGATGGCAACAGCTGGGTGGCACCACTCCCTTTCAGAACACCCTGCTAGTGCGGGGTGTTCCGAACACCCCGACCAGGTCCTCACACGGCTGGCATCTCTCCAGCGCACACTGGAGAGAAGGCCTGAGATGATGAACCACTTAATCACCTTCATGCAAAACATCTTTGATCGTGACCATGCTGAGCCTGTTCCTCCACCCCAAAAGGGAAAGGAATGTTGGTATTTAGCCATCTTTGGTGTTTACCATCCACAGAAGCCAGGCCAGATCAGAGGGGTTTTTGATTCTAGTGCAAAGTGTCATGGTGTCTCCCTCAACAATGTCCTCCTGTCTGGACCCGACCTAAATAACAGCTTGGTAGGAGTCCTGCTGCGGTTCAGGCGTGAGGTCATAGCAGTAACTGTGGACATAGAACAGATGTTTCACAGCTTTGTCGTGAGTGAAGACCATTGAGATTTTCTCCGCTTCCTGTGGCATGAGCACAATGATCCTGCTAATGACATTTGTGAGTATCGAATGAAAGTTCATGTGTTCGGCAACAGACCGTCCCCTTCAGTTGCTATATATGGTCTTTGTCGTGCTGCAGCTCATGGTGAAGAAGAATTCGGGTCAGATGCACGACGCTTCATTGAGAGGGAAGTCTATGTTGATGACGGACTCTTGTCGAGGCCCACAGCTAATTAAGTCATTGATCTGCTGAAGCGGACGCAGAAGATGCTTGCAGCATGCAATCTTCGTCTTCACAAAGTTTCATCTAACAGCATTGAGGTCATGGAAGCATTTCCTGTCGATGACCGCGCCAAGGGGCTTAAAGATCTAAACCTGGATGCTGAAGCAAACCCCATTCTTCCGGGTCAAATTGGATTCTATCCACCAGCAGCTTCTAGTACCTGCCCCCCCCACACACACACACACAGCTCAGTTGCAGGATGTTGCTCCCCCTGCTGCGTGCCTACCCAAGTGCTGCCTCTCCTCATTCTCCCCTGTAGATGCTCCTCAAGTTGCTAAGTTGGTCACCATGGCCAAGGCCTCAAACTCTTCCCTGGACCCAATGCCCACCATCCTGGTCAAGGTATGTTTACCTACCCTGTGCCCTATTATTGTGGACATTATCAACTCCTCTTTTGAATCTAGCACGGTACCCTCCAGCTTCAAAATGGCTGCACTCACTCCTATCCTCAAAAAGCCAGGCCTGGACCCAAATGAAGAGATTCAAGATCCTTTATTGTTACATCTCTAAGTACAAGAGAGTAAAATTCTTGTGTTTCGACTCCTCAACACTGCAGCAACAATAGCAATAAAATAAAATAACCACAAAAAAGCCGTAATGATAAATAGAGTGCGGTGTATTATGGTGCATATTTGTGTGTGTGTGTGTGTGTGTGTGTGTGTGTGTGTGTGTGTGTGAACTGATGATCTGCTGAAGACCGTAGGTCAGTACCAGTCAGGTCGGCAACAGGCTTAGTGTCTTTAATGTTCTTTGTTCAAGTTGCATTCCTGAGCCTAATGCACCAGTATTCTCATCCTCCTGGACCTCTCTGCAGCCTTCAACCGTTTATTCTTCATATATCTTATAATTCCATTGTAATTCTGTTTTCCTCTTCCAATGTTGTATTCTGAAAATTGTGTAAACACAACATCATTGCACGTTGTCCACCTTGGGAGAACGATCCCTCCTTTGTTGTACTCCCTGAGGTTTCTTCCAATTTTTTCTCCCCGTTAATTTTTTTTTTTTAGGGAGTTGTTCCTTATTTGATGGTTGGGTTAGGGTTAGGTTGTTGTGTTGCTGTAAAGTCCCTTGAGGCAAATTTGTAATTTGTGATATTGGGCTATACAAATAAAATTGACTTGACTTTCAAAGCAGGTTGAGTCAGTTCATCTGGACACAACGTTTATTGACAGATACGTTTCATCACTCAACTAAGGGACATCTTCAGTCTAAACTGACTGCAGGTATCCCCACCCTTATAAACAGTACAGTACAATATACCTGCATAACGACCGAAACCAACGACCAGTTTCATATGCAAATATGGGTGTGACTATTAAGTCCAGCAGCGCCTTGAAAGAAGCCAGTCTGCCCAACTGGCTTCTTTTACGGCAGACCGGCTACACGGTCTGCCCGTGTAGCCGGTCTGCCCAGGCTATACGGGCGCCATATTGCCTACCAACTGGTAGGCAGCCCCGTGCGCGCATCGCGCTGACTTCATGATCTCTCAAGCTGCACTTTCAAAGAAATAAGAGAAACACGGGTGAGGGTCTCAGGCACGGTGGGCGTGGCTATGGTGCGGTAGGCGTGACAAACGCGGCGGCGGGCATGGTGGAAGGGACGTGTCAAGCGGGTACGTTTCGGGTGTTGTGAGTGAAGCCGAAGTCAGCGTGAGTGAACTGGACGGTACTGGTGATATAGTAGATATAACATGCCCGAATCCAGGGGGCGCACCCGGGCCGTGAATTTTTTTCCCCAAACGACATAACAATGGAGAACACATTGGCCTAGACGCTTCTGATTGGTTCTGACCAGGATGTAGGTCGGTATACGTCATCCAGGACAGTAACGATGGCATACTTTACATTCACCCACGTGTATTTGTTTACACTGTGGGAGTGCAGGAATGAGGAGACGGAGAGTCGAGTCAATTCCGTTTACTCGCCACACAAAACGACACCGATACAGCGCAATCTCTCCTGGCAACCAGCTAACCAACCGCTAGGCTGCTGCAAACCGGGCTCCACCCCGGAAACTCTAAGCAGTGCCTACGTCAGCACTCTGAACGTCTGCCTTAAAGGAACAGCAGCCCCTGGTGAATCTACCCTCAATTGTGTATCACCGCAACACTTCGCTTTCGCCCGACTACCGTCGAGACTGTATAGAGATCGGTACTCTGAAAGTTTGGGTTTGGGCTTGTTTTGTGGTCTTCTAAGGTCTTGTATTTCTTTATCACAATAAAAGGTCTCTAAATGTAAGGCAAAGTTTGTGTTTTTTGAAATGTCTTCCGGGCGGCGTGAGTCGTCCATGATTGGCAGTTAGCCAGCAGGAAGTGCACATTTGAGTGAATAATAGGTGTGACGCATTGATATAGAAAGTGTGACACCTGGAGTGTGTTATTTCTAAAAATAAAAGGTATATTACATTTAATGTTACAAGTTGGCTTCATGGATAATGCGATTGCTGGACTCCCGTAACAAAATGAACAGCCCCAAGCCGCACAACACACCATTTCTCCTTCAAATGCTACAAATCGGCGAGAAATGGGCCGAAAAATCATTGAAACGTCATGAAGACAGAGCCGGACGTTGGTAGGCAACATGGCGCCCGCCAAGCACGTGACGTGCTCTCAGCCAATCACAGCGCGTGTTGCAAAGATCACAGGATGGCCAGACTGTCAAGTCAAGTATGTTTTATTTGTCCCCAGAGGAGCAACTGTTGTGTAGCAGCAGTACCATTTAAACACACGAACACTCCACAGAACACACAAGGCAAATAAATACAAATAAATACAACATGTAGTGAGAACAAATAAATACAACATGTAGTGAGGAGAACAAATAAATACAACATGTAGTGAGGAGAACAAATAAATACAACATGGAGTGAGGAGAACAAATAAATACAACATGTAGTGAGGAGAACAAATAAATACATGTAGTGAGGAGCAAAAATAAATACAACATGTAGTGAGGAGAACAAATAAATACAAATAGATACAACATGTAGTGAGGAGAACAAATAAATACAACATGTAGTGAGGAGAACTGTTCACACGTATGAAATGTGTGCTCTCAGTTGTAGAAGTAAATCTTTATTTTGTATAACACAGGCAAACTTCATGAGTACATACGGGTATTGTGTGACGGACAATGACAACAGCCAATGAAATGCGCTGAGATTGACATGTGATCTGTGCGTGTATAACTGCATCTGTCTGTTAACAGTGATGACGTAGGTGTGGATGTGCGCGCATTTAGGCAACGGAAGTATGGCGGAGTTAGCTAGTTTGTCAAACTATGCAAGGGGATTAACGACAAAAGATCGCGAAAGTTACCTGAGTAAATTAACTATGGCGAACGGCAACCGACTTCTCTCTTTCTGCGTTGATTCCGGTAAGAGAACAGAACTGACGCCCCACTGTGTATTGATTCCTCCGAAAGTTAACATTTATTTCGGTCTGGCACTGGGTATACACGCCCGAATCGCTGAACAATACAACTCTGACAACAAGAACAAATAAATACAATATGTAGTGAGGAGAACAAATAAATACAAATAGATACAACATGTAGCGAGGAGAACAAATAAATACAAATAGATACAACATGTAGTGAGGGGAACAAATACATACAAATAGATACAACATGTAGTGAGGAGAACAAATAAATACAAATAGATACAACATGTAGTGAGGAGAACAAATACATACACTGCAGCAGTCATTCATGTACAGGACGTATAGGAGAGGAGAGAGGACACAACCCTTAGGGGAGCCGGTTGATGTGGAAGTCGAGCCAGAAAAGTGTCCATTCACTCTCACTCTTTGAGATCTGTTGGTGAGGAAGTCCAAAATCCATCCAACAATGTTGGTTGTCCAACCCAAAAATGTTCAACAATCTTCTGCACTAGCAGGTGAGGCTGTATGGTACTGAAGGCTGACGAGAAGTCTACGAACAACAGTCTGGCATGGTTTTTACTACCCTCTAAGTTACTATGAATGAAGTTAAGCAGAGTTACGGTTGCATCCTGAAGCTCCCTGTTGGTTCGATATGCAAACTGTAACGGGTCGAGAAGGTGCTCCGTCCTGTCCAGAAGTTCCTTTTTTAATCAGTTTTTCAAATAACTTCATAAAAAGAGAGGTTAAAGCTACAGGCCTATAGTCATTCAAAGTCTGAGAATGGCTCTTTTTTGCAATAGGAACTACTGTCGATTGTTTCCATAGATTGGGGACCTTTTAATGACAGAGTGACACATTAAAAATATAACTGAAAATAGGGCCTATTCGAACAGCACAGTGGGACAGCAGACGGCTACTAATGTGATCAGGGCCAGGGCTTGTTCGAACTTAACAGTGTTAACTAGTTACAATGGCCATGTGTACTATTCAGAGGATTTGGGAATGTTTGCAATCACAGCATTGTAAGATGATGACAGATGTACTCTTAGCACACCCCCCCCCTCCAGTTAAGGGATGGTTGTTCCCTCTTCACAGAGATGGCCTCTTTGACTCCCCGTTCAAACCATCGCTCCTCCCTATCAAGGATGTGCACATCCTCATCCCTGAAAGAGTGGCCACTGTCCTGTAGATGGTGTAGACTGCAGAGTCCTGGCCTGACGTGTTAGCTCTCCTGTGTTGTGCCATTCTTTTGGCCAGCATCTGTTTATTTTCCCCAATGTCTAAGTCATGGCAATGCACTTAACCGCGTACACGATATTGCTCTGTTTGTGCCAGGGGACCCGAACCCTGGGGTGGATCAACTTCTGGCGCAGCATGTTTTGGGGTTTGAAAGCAACTGAGATGCGTTGTTTTGAAAATACACGGCTCATTTTTGCATATGAAACTGGTCGTTGGTTTTGGTCATTATGCAACTGTATTGTACTGTATTGTTTACAAGGGTTGGGGATACCTGCAGGCAGTTTAGACCGAAGATGTCACTTAGTTGAGTGATGAAATGTATCTGTCGGTAAATGTTGTATCCAGATGAACTGATTCAATCTTCTTTGATTTTCTTACCTGGATTATTGAGCATGCATCAAGACACTTGACTTGTTTCTCACACCATTCTCCTCAACCGCTTATCTGAATACCTAGGCCTCACTGGCGTAGCTCTCTTCTGGTTCCAGTCATATCTCTCCAAAAGAAAACAGTTTGTCACCATCAGAGACTCCAGTTCCACCCTACCCCCCGTCTACTAAGGCGTGCCACAAGGCTCCGTGCTTGGAGCTCCTCCTCTTTACCATCTACATGCTCCGCCTTGGTCAAATCATTCGTTACCACAGTTTAAGTTTCCATTGCTATGCTGATGATGTGCAGCTTTATCTCAGCACTTTATCAGCTTTATTTCAGCCCCCCCCCACCCCGCCCCGCCTCCCTCAATCCCTTGTCAGCTACCTCATCCAAATAAAAATTTGGATGTCATCAAATCTACTCAAGCTAAATAGCAATAAGACTGAGCTCATGGTTGTGGCTCCCAAGGTGCTGCTCCGGAAGGTTGGAGATCTTCTTGTCAATGTGGATGGCTGCTCTATCTGCCCATCCCCAGAAGTCCGCAACCTTGGTTTCCTGGACTCCACCCTCTCATTCCAGTCACACATCAAATCCATCGCCAAAACTGCTTTCTTTCACCCCGAAAACATCTCCAGACTCCGGCCACTACTCTCAGACTCCGTGGCAGAGACCCTTATCCATGCCTTCATCACCTCCCGTCTGGATTATTGCAATGCAGTCCTGTCTAGGCTACCTAGCAAAGCCCTAGACAGGCTTCAGTATGTGCAGAATGCAGCTGCCAGAGTGCTCACCTGCACCAAGCCCTGACAAAACATCACTCCCACCTTTGTCCGCTTTCAATGGCTCCTGGTCAAATCCCGCATTTCCTATAAAATCCTCCTCCTCACCTATAAATCCGGCCATGCCCTTACCCCCCAGTACCTATCAGACCTCCTCAACCCCTATACTCCATCCCAAAATCTGCGGTCCGCAGACACGGGCTTGCTTTCCATCCCCCACACCAGCCTGAGGACTTTTGGGGATAGAGCCTTTAGTGTGGCCGCCCCAACCCTTTGAACTCGATTTCAGCAGAGATCCGCAATGCTGCTTCTGTGAAAACTCACCTGTTCACCAAGGCGTATGCTCTCTACTCACTTCTATCATCCCCGGCAAGCTTTGCTATTTTTATTTTCTGTCCTTGTATTTTTTTCTTTTTGTTCTTATCTAAACGTCCTTGGGTTCCTTGAAAGGTGTCACACAAAACTAAGTTGTTGTAGTTGGTATTTTGCATGCAAATCTGCAGAATTTAGGTCTTCCAGCAGAGAGCGTACTGATACAGTATGCTGATGATTTAATGATCTGTTCATCAACAAACAAGCTTATGAGATTGGTACCTTTGCATTGTAGAACAGAGCCACAAGGCCAGTCTGAGTAAAGTGCAATTTGTCCAGGAAAAAGTCACCTTTCTAGGGCACGAGATCTCTAAAATGGTAAAACGGGGCTCAAAACAAGTGGAAGTCCCCCTCAAAATTCAAAAACCTTTCACTAAGAGGAAATTAATGTAATTTTTAGGGATGACAGGCTATTGTAGACAGTGGATCTGTGACTATGCATCTCTGAAGGCTCCGCTATTATGTATTATGCATGGCCATGGACTAAAACCAACTGACAATGTGACATCGACAGGAGCTGCCGACGCAACTTTCACTCAGTTAAAACAGAGTACACCTACAGTAGGACTGCCTGGCCCAGACAAACCCTTCACACAGACTGTGGACAGAAAAAGAGGTTTTATGACGTCTGTATTGATAAGATAGAGAGGTTAGACAGAAAAAAAGAGCCTGAGTGCACATAGGTAAATAATATATGGCAGTCTGGGGACGGATGTTCTTGCCTGCTTAAGTGTTTGTTTCACAAAATTGGCACATGGGATAGACCATGTGCCAAAAGCGGGGTGGTGGACGAAGTAAACAAACACTGGCTTCATAAATTATTTCCAAAATTTATGTTTAAAATATTTAATTTGTCTGAAATTAATGCCATAAGGAGGGCAAACCACACAGGCCTTTAGCACCCTCCCCCTGACCAACCATTTGATCACATGCAGTTGGATTTCATTGAACTAACTCCATGTAAGGGAAATAAATATTGTCTCATGATTGTTGATATGTTCTCTAAATAGGTTGAAGTTCTCCCTATGGGAAAGGCAGATGCCTCCAGCAAAGATGCTAGTAAAAGAGATTATTCCCAGATGGGGAATACCATGGAAGATCAGCAGTGATAACGGAACTCATTTTGTACATAGTGCTATTAAACAACTTTTCAACATTTTTGGGTATCAATCTGAGGCAACATTGTGCCTATCATCCACAGAGTGGTGGAGCAGTTGAGAGAGAAAATGGGACAATAAAAATAAACTGCTCAAATGTTGTGACGATACAGGTATAACACGGATAACATTAAACATATTAAAGTGTGACAATACTACTACTACTACTACTACTACTACTACTACTACTACTACTTTCGGCTGCTCCCGTTAGGGGGCGCCACAGCGGATCATCCGTTTCCATCTCTTCCTGTCCTCTGCATCTTCCTCTGTCACACCAGCCACCTGCTTGTCCTCCCTCACCACATCCATAAACCTCCTCTTTGGCCTTCCTCTTCTCCTCTTCCCTGGCAGCTCCATATTCAGCATCCTTCTCCCAGTATACCCAGCATCTCTCCTCCACACATGTCCAAACCATCTCAATCTTGCCTCTCTTGCTTTGTCTCCAAACCGTCCAACCTGAGCGGACCCTCTAATATACTCGTTCCTAATCCTGCCCTTCTTCTTCACTCCCAATGAAAATCTTATCATCTTCATCTCTGCCACCTCCAGCTCCACCTCCTGTCTTTTCATCAGTGCCACTGTCTCCAACCCATACAACATAGCTGGTCTCACAACCATCTTGTAAACTTTCCCTTTAAGTCTTGCTGGTACCCTTCTGTCGCAAATCACTCCTGATACTCTTCTCCACCCACTCCACCCTGCCTGCACTCTCTTCTTCATCTCTCTTCCGCACTCCCCATTACTTTGGACAGTCGGCCCCAAGTATTTAAATTCTTTAAAGTGTGACAATACTGTAAGAGATTTTTGTCTCGCTCCTCATTTACTGTCAGAGTGGAATTAAAGAATTGCCATAACAAGGGTTTTGCTCTTCGCCTTCAGACATTTGATTTTCATTTTGCCTGTCTGCTGTATATTATCAGCTCCCTCACGCCTCTGGGCGCACGCGCTTCCGATGGCCTCACAGTCTCAACATCCCACTTCTGACACCAATGTAGCGAATTCAGAGGGCAGCCGGGATTCTGCCACAGCCGGGAAGCGAACCCGTGATGGGCGACTACGTTAACCATTCGACTAAAGGGTCCGACCTGTTAGCCAAGGTCTAGCGGGTCTACTCCTTCATGATCTTTACACTACCCAACTCCTTCAGGAAGCACGTTAGCATATCAGCTCCCTCAAGCCTCTTGCCACACGCGCTTCCGATGGCCTCATGGTCTCACCATCCCAATTCTGACGCCAATGTAGCAAATTCGGGGGGCCAGCTGGGAACTGCCGCAGCCGGGATGCGAACCCGAGTCTCCTGCACCACGGCCGACTACGTTAACCAGTCGACTACACTGTCCGACCCGTTAGCCAAGGGCTAACGAGTCTATTCCTTCATGATCGTTACACTACCCCCCCTCCCCCTCCTTCGGGAAGCGCGTCCCCGTGCTTCAGCATATCAGCTGCCTCACACCTCTGGGCGCACGCGCTTCCGATGGCCTCGCGGTCTCACCATCCCACTTCTGACACCTATGTAGCGAATTCGGGGGGCAGTCCGGGAACCGCCGCAGCGAACCCGGGGAGACTAAGTAAACCAGTCCACTAAAGGGTTCGACCCGTTAGCCAAGGGCTCGTGAGTCTACTCATCCATGATCGTTAAAATATATTTCAGGGGCTGTGCAGTACAATTGAGGGTGCTGGTCTATCCTGGAATAAATTGGCTGGAATCACCACTGATGGAGCCCTGTCAATGACAGGAAGAAAATGTTACCCTTCTCCAACAGCAAACGGGAGTCTCTATTTTCTAAAGGCTGCTTCCTATCAGCACCCCTACCTCCCCACTCACTCTTGAACCCTTTTAATTATACCCATTCTTTAAATTCCTCATGACCAGTCTTAATACCATCCAGGGAAATACTTTCACAAAATGCTCATTAGGCAGCAGGCCAGTTATTTTTGTGTTTGACCTGCTGTGTGTGCACATCTTGTGAGCTGCATTGAGTCTAAATGTCCATCCATCCATCCATCCATTATCCGAACCGCTTATCCTGCTCTCAGGGAAGCTGGAGCCTATCCCAGCATCACTGGGCAGCAGACGGGGAGACACCCTGGACAGGCCGCCAGGCCATCACAGGACCCACACATTCACACCTAGGGGCAATTTAGTACAGCCGATTCACCTGACCTACATCTCTTCAGTCGGTGGAGGGAAACCGGAGCACCCGGAGGAAACCCACGCAGACACGGGGAAGACACGCAAACTCCACAGAGGACGACCTGGGATGACCCCCAAGGTTGGACTACACCGGGGTTCGAACCCAGGATCTTCTTGCTGTGAGGCGACTGCGCTAACCACTGCGCCACCGTGTCACCCTCTAGTTATATTATATTTTAATATATTATATTATGCGGCACGGTGGCGCAGCGGTTATATCAGCGTGGAGTGATGCGATAGCACTGAGAACAGTATTGTCCGTAGTGGTGGCGTCAGCTTGGCTGGTGTTTTGTTTGTTGTTTTAAATGAATGGACCGAGACCTTTTCCAAATTCACGCCGAGGCTTTTATTTATCCCACAAGCCAGACTCCCTGTTCGTACGTCCCGACCTCTGACCTCAGCACGTCACTAGCCCGCAACATAACATCCAGGATTCTGGGTAACGCAGTTCATAACAAAGGCGTATAACAACACATCTTCCCTTCTTAAAAAAATAAATAAATAAACAAACAAGTCTTTCCTTAAGGATGAACAGCACGAAAGATCTTAAAACACAATAAAAACATAAATAACTTCTTTTTTAACATCTCAGATACTTTCCATTAATCTGTCCGGTTTCTTAATAATTCTTCTCGCTCTGCTGCATGTTTCAGCAGATGTTTTGACCTCAGGACCTGCAGCATCTGTTTGCTTGGGTAAACCAGAACAAACCTGTTGATTGCTGGCATGTCCCACTGGGTCTATAGAGGTGTTTTCAGAGGTGTCACTGTTTTGATTTGGCTCTTGTGTTCTGAGCAGACTTCGACGATTGCGTCTGAAGATCTGTCCTTCCTCCGTCCTCACAGTGAATGACCGTGGAGCTACTCCTTGAAGACTGCATGTTTCAGCAGATGCTTTGACCTCAGGACCTGCAGCATCTGTTTGCTTCGGTAAACCAGAACAAACCTGTTGATTGCTGGCATGTCCCACTGGGTCTATAGAGGTGTTTTCAGAGGTGTCACTGTTTTGATTTGGCTCTTGTGTTCTGAGCAGACTTCGACGACTGCGTCTGAAGATCTGTCCTTCCTCCGTCCTCACAGTGAATGACCGTGGAGCTACTCCTTGAAGACTCTATGTTTCAGCAGATGCTTTGACCTCAGGACCTGCAGCATCTGTTTGCTTGGGTAAACCAGAACAAACCTGTTGATTGCTGGCATGTCCCACTGGGTCTATAGAGGTGTTTTCAGAGGTGTCACTGTTTTGATTTGGCTCTTGTGTTTTGAGCAGACTTCGACGATGCATCTGAAGATCTGTCCTCCTTCCGTCCTCACACTGAATGACCGTGGAGCTACTCCTTGAAGAACAGTGGCTTTCGTACTCCATCCATCAGGGTCCTCAATCCTGACTGTATCATTACTAGACAGTGGTGGAAGCTGCTTGGCTGTCTTGTCAGAAAATGACTTCTGCTTCATCTTGTGTTGCTGCAGCTTTTGTTCGAGTTTTGGACGTTTCTTCTGCTTTGAGTAGCTCGGCAGTGTGGTGTGGAGCTTTCGATTCATCACCAACTCAGCAGGTGACAGTCCACACTCAAGTGGTGATGCTCTGTAGCTGAGTGGAGCGAGGTAGGGATCTGACTTGCGGTTCGCAGCTTTCTTCAGTAGCTGTTTGAGAATGTGGACGCCTTTCTCAGCTTTTCCATTTGACTGTGCATATAGAGGACTAGATGTCACATGTTTGAAGTCGTACTGTTCTGCACATTTCTGCCACTCTGTGCTGGTGAAGCATGGTCCGTTGTCATTCACCACTGTGTTTGGTATGCCGTGTCTGGCAAAAATGGATTTTGTGTGTGTTATGACACAGGTTGATGATGTGTTTGACAGCAATGCCATTTCAGGAGTTTGAATAATAGTCAATGACCACTAGAAAGTCTTTACCTTTGAGATGAAACAAGTCCATTTCTACTTTGTGCCATAGTGCTGTTGGCACCTCTGCTACTATCATAGGCTCTTTGGTTTGCTCGTTTCTGTGTTTCTGACATGTCTCACACCTGCTTATCAGTCTCTCAATGTCTTTATTAATTCCAGGACAGAAGACTGTCTCTCTCGCCCTCCTTTTGCACTTCTCGACACCAAGATGACCTTCATGTAGTCTTTGCAATATGTCTTGTCTCAATTCTTGTGGGATGATGATTCTGTTTTGTTTCAGCAAGTCCATCAACAACGCTCAATTCACCTCTGATGCTGTAGAACAGTGGACAGGAACCTGCAGGCCATCCATTTTTCATGTTCTCAATGACACGTTGAAGCTCTGTCTTTTGCTGTTTCCTAGGCTATTTGTCTGAACTTTGTGTCTGATACAGGAAGCGCGAGAGACACCATGTTCACATGACCTTGAACATCCTCCTTGGTTGTACTCACACTTTTCCGTGTGGGTGCTCGTGAAAGTGCGTCGGCAAGGATCGGGTGCTTTCCTGGCGTGTAGATCAGCTCAAAGTCATATCTCTGCATTTTCATCATGAGCCGTTGAATTCTTGGTGACATCTCATCCAGGTTCTTTTTGATGATGGCAACTAGTGGATGGTGGTCTGTCTCTACAGTGAAAGTGGGTAGGCCATATATATATATAGCTGTGGAACCTTTCTAGGCCAGGCCAAACACTAACCCCAGGCATTCTTTTTCTATCTGAGCACATCAACACTCTCTGTCATGGACCTGGATGCATAAGGCCACTGTTTCCAATGCTCACCTTCAGCCTGTAAGAGTACTGCACCAATTCCGTCCTGAGAGGCATCAGTCGATATTTTCACCCTCTTTTCTTTTTGAGAAGCAGTTTACAAAATGATTCTTTCCCTGGCAGTTAGAACATTGCTTACCAGAGGCTGGACACTGTCTTGGCTTGGGCTGTGAACCGCAACGTTTGCAGCTGAACATCCTGTTGTCTGTCTGCTGTGCAGGTGGGGTCTGTGTGCGTCTTCTTCCTTGGCTTGAGACCGCACCAACAGCCACGCAGTCATTCACGGTCACTGTGCCCGCTGCCATCTCGCTGAACGTCCTCACATGCATTTGGGACAGCTCACTCGCCTGGCAGATCTTAATAGCGCCTTCTAGCGTTAGCTCTGTTTCCCTCTGTAGCCTTTCTCTTTCCTTTTTATCCATCCATCCATCCATCCATCCATCCATGTTCCGAACCGCTTGTCCTGCTCTCAGGGATGCTGGAGCCTATCCCAGCAGTCATTGGGCAGCAGGCGGGGAGACACCCTGGACAGGTCGCCAGGCCATCACACAGGGCCGTCATATACACCCACACCCACACCTACACCTACACCTAGTACAGCCGATTCACCTGACCTACATGTCTTTGGACTGTGGCAGGAAACCGGAGCCCCCGGAGGAAACCCACGCAGACACGCAGAGAACATGCAAACTCCACACAGGACGACCCCCAAGGTTGGACTACCCCGGGGCTCGAACCCAGGACCTTCTTACTGTGAGGCGACCGCGCTAACCACTGCGCCACGGTGCCGCCCATGACCTTTTTATCCTCCACTCCAAAAACTATCTGGTCCCGTATCATGGAGCCTTTTAGTGTAGCAAAGTTGCATGACTGTGCTTTTAGCTTCGGGTCGGTCAGAAAGCTATTATCAAAAGGCTCACGTTGTTGCTGCACAGGTGGACGAAATACATATCTCTCGTGTAAGTCTCATTTTCTTTGGACAGCAGTGAGCATCAAATTTATCTAACACTTCGTCGAGTTTCTCTTTGTCATCTTCATTTTCATACGCGAAAGTATTGCAGCGAATTCGGGGGGCAACCACAGAAACTGCCGCGGCCGGGACGCGAACCCGTATCGCCCGCACCGCGGGAGACGTCGCTAACCGCTCGACTAAAGAGTCCGACCCGTTAGTCAAGGACCACCGTGTCTAGTTATCCATGCACGTTACACTAGTGCAGTGTTTCTAGACCGGGGGTCCGCGGACCCCTAGTGGTCCTTGGTGTAATTGCAAGGGGTCCGTGAAAATAAAATATCTTTAAAAAAAAAGATCCTATGACATTTATAGAAATAGGATTATTTTACTCAAATGTGACTGAGACCTTTATCTACCTAAACTATAAAGGGTAACAGGACTTTTTTCTCTAATTACATCTGTTTCACAAGTGTCATTTATTGTATTTTAATAAGAGATCTCGCTCCCGTTTGCATTGTTAAAAGTTACTGCATAAAAATTCTGTTATGTTACATATATCTGAAAGTTACTGAATACATATTCTGTTGTTACATATATCTGAAAGTTACTGAATACATATTCTTTTGTGTTACATATATCTGAAAGTTACTGAATACATATTCTGTTTTGTTACATATATCTGAAAGTTACTGAATACATATTCTGTTTAGTTACATATATCTGAAAGTTACTGAATACATATTCTGTTTTGTTACATATATCTGAAAGTTACTGAATACATATTCTGTTTTGTTACATCTATCTGAAAGTTACTGAATACATATTCTGTTTTGTTACATATATCTGAAAGTTACTGCATACATATTCTGTGTTGTTACATATATCTGAAAGTTACTGCATACATATTCTGTGTTGTTACATATATCTGAAAGTTACTGAATACATATTCTGTGTTGTTACATATATCTGAAAGTTACTGCATACATATTCTGTGTTGTTACATATATCTGAAAGTTACTGCATACATATTCTGTGTTGTTACATATATCTGAAAGTTACTGCATACATATTCTGTGTTGTTACATATATCTGAAAGTTACTGAATACATATTCTGTGTTGTTACATATATCTGAAAGTTACTGCATACATATTCTGTGTTGTTACATATATCTGAAAGTTACTGAATACATATTCTGTTTTGTTACATATATTTGAAAGTTACTGAATACATATTCTGTGTTGTTACATATATCTGAAAGTTACTGAATACATATTCTGTTTTGTTACATATATCTGAAAGTTACTGCATAAGAATTCTGTTTTGTTAACTATATCTAAGTTACAACTGAAAGCTCTTATTTTTGCCCCAAAGAGTGAATAAAGGCTATAATGCCATTTAAAATGCAGTTTCTACTGTTTCTATCAAATTGCAACCCCCCCCCCTCCCCCAAGATCAGGTGGAGGGGTCCTCAGGGTAGATCAAAAATACGCAGGGGGTCCAGGACCCCAGAAAGGTTGAGAACCACTGCACTAGTGTGCACTTCAGTGGCGTGTGGGCCTGCTACTGTTAGCAGTAACGCTACCTTCCTAGCATCCGGCTTCGTTTCCGGTCCCATGGCCGCGAGGCACGCTGCTGCTTGAAGGTCCGCCATTTGCTGTCGACATCCCCGGTAAGATTCAAACTCTCCGGGTGGTTTTAAGGAATCCATGTCGCTCGTCACAATGTACACCTCGCTGTAGTTTCACTCCTGCTACCACGTTTTGTTTGTTGTTTTAAAATGAACGGACCCAGACCCTTTTCCCAAATTCACGCCGAAGCTTTTACTTATCCCACAAGCCAGGCTCCCTGTTCATACGTCTCGACCTCTGACCTCAGCACGTCACTAGCCTGCGACATGAAGTCTAGGATTCTGGGTAACGCAGTTCCTAACAAAGGCGTACAACTACTAATAGGACACGTTAGTCCCTAGCTAACGGGTCTGACCCTTTAGCCGACCGGTTAGTGATGTCGCCTTGTGGTGCTGTACACTTCGTATCGAATCCCGCACCGGGCAAGAAAGTAACCGGTTAGTTTTTTTTTTGTTTTTTTTTGTGGAGCACTTTGTGAAGCACTTTGAATAAAATTATTAATTTTTTTTTTTTAAAAGATATTGCCAGCACATTTTTTTTGGTTCCCAACTAAATGGGAACCAAAGGGCACTGTAGATACCAAAAGCACCGTCGATTTTCCAAATTATTGAACAACTAGAAGAGCCCCGCTACAATGTAGCGGTGTGGTTATCCACCCGTCTAAATCTCCCCCCTCTTCATCCTGCCAGCTAACCGCCTTCCCCCTGCCCCTAAACCCCCCCCCCCCACTCCAACCCCCTCCAACATTTCTAAGTCCCAGAAATTTTTTTTATATATAGGTGAAAAAATCAAAGATGCTCAGAATAATCTGAAATGCCGAGAAAAGTGGTTTTTAGCCATTTTTAGAAAAATTAATATTTTGCATATTTATGCATAATTATGCATAATTTTAATTTTCTGGGATTTTTCCCTTACTCTCTGAGACAATACCTACCACCTCCAAAAAGAATTAGGATCATAAATGCTTTAGTTTTCGGTCCCGCTATCTACACTAACTAACACACACACACACACACACTCACACACACACACACACACACACACACACACACACACACACACACACACACACACACACACACACATTACGAAAATATATGAGTAGATTGATAGGGAGCTCTAAAACCTTCCGCCTTACTCACTCATCGCACTGCCGGAAGTACGCCAACTCCACTTTTGAAACAATTCACACATAAACACAACACTTTTTGAAGGTTTTGTTTGTGTGCCCCCCCCCCCCAAGTATCCTGCTCAGTGGTCTGAACTCTTGCATATACTAAACAGTGGGAATTTGGGAAATGAAGTTGACGCTTTACTTCATCCTGACACTTGGTTTGCTATTAGACCACGTCTTCCAGAGTCCATCTCCGTAGCCCATCAGAGTTTGGTATTCAGTGAGTGAGTCTCGTGGTGGTGTGACTAGTGACTGCCAGGACCACAGGCTAGTCCTGTGACAGATGCCTTGTAAGTAATTTTATTCAAACCAATATAAAGTCTACCCATAAAAACAATAAAAGGTTTAAAAACGTAAGCAAACTGTCTTTACCATCTCAAGTGATTTAGCTTCAACTTCCGCTTCCGGTGTGGAACCGGAAGTTCCGCTTCCGGTGTGGGAAGATGGCGGCGCCAATTCACGTTTGCGGCGGCCTCAACCAGTACCGTCAATGCAGTGTCTTTGTCCACGTCTGCGTCTAAGTTTGGCTACGTTTGATGGCTGGGAGACCTTGGTCTGCTGCGTCCTGTGGGCCCAGGGACCAAAGAGGTAACACCAAGGGCGGTCTGACGCGGAAGCGGGCAGGCTATGCTAACTGCTAGCCCATGCAGACCAGCGGTTCCGATAACACCGAGGGCGGTCTGGCGGCGGCCTCGCCTAGCCTTGGCTGTGCTTTTAGTGTCGTCGTGTGGAGTGCAGGGATGTGTGTCGAAGGTGTCTGGCTGGGAGAGCTGGCGTTGGATCGGCTGAGGGAGCTTGGTCTGCCTGCATCCTGTGGTGGGCCCAAGGACCGCGGCCCCGACCGGAGCTGCGCCTGAAGAGGAAACACCAAGGGCGGTTTGACAGGACGCGGAAACGGAGCAGGCTAAGCTAACTGCTAACCCATATAGACGGGCAGTTCCAGTGTGGTTTCCATTTCTGCTTGGGTACAATATCGACTCGGGGTCCTTCCTCCGACTACATATGACGTCACGGATTATGTTGCTAGCTAGTGTTGTTTAACACTAGCTTTATAGTTATTTAGCTGTTTGTTTTTTACAATCCACGTTGACATAGAGTTGATTAGTAAAGGTGCAAGGAGGGTCCGCGGTGGTGTAGCGGTCTAAGCATCGGCTTTGTGTCGATGCAGTCGCCCACTGGGGACCGGGGGTTCGCGCCCCGGTCTCGTCAGATCCGAATATGGCCGGACTCGATGAAGCAGCAATGATTGGCAACGCTGTCTTCGGGAGGAGGGCGGAGTCGGCTTGTGTTCATCACATGAATGCGTCTCTGTGTGGCGGGAAAAAGCAGTCGTTCGGCCTGGATTCACCTTGTCACGAAAGGGGCGAGGCGTCTCCTTCGAGACTGCCGGCCGGAAGTGATGCAGTTGGCGAACGCAACCCAGACTCGTCCATCAGGCTGCCAGACAGAGAAGTGTGATTCGTCACTCCACAGAACACGTTTCCACTGCTCTAGAGTCCAGTGGCAGTGTGCTTTACACCACTCCATCTGACGCCTGGCATTGTGCTTGGTGATGTAAGGCTTGCATGCAGCTGCTCGGCCATGAAAACCCATCCCATGAAGCTCCTGGCACACCGTTTTTGTGCTGATGTCAGTGCCAGAGGAAGTTTGGATCTCTGCAGTTATTGACTCAACAGAGTGTTGGCGACTTTTACACACTGTGCCTAAGCATTTGTTGACCCCGCTGTGTGACTTTACGTGGTCTGTCACTTCGTGGCTGAGTTGCTGTTGTTCCTAAACGCTTCCACTTTTCAGTAATACCACTTACAGTTGACCGTGGAATATCTAGCAGGGTAGAAAAGAAATTTCACGAACTGACTTATTGCGAAGGTGGCATCCTATGACAGTACCACGCTTGAACTCACTGAGCACTTCAGAACGACCCATTCTTTCACAAATGTTTGTAAATGCAGAGTGCATGGCTAGCTGCTGGATTTTATACACCTGTGGCAATGGTCTGAACGAAACCCCTGAATTCAGTGATTAAGAGGTGTGTCCCAATACTTTTGTCCATACAGTGTATAAGTGTTAGTTTTTTAGTTTGGATATATGTGTTAGTTTGGATATATGTGTTCTTGTAGTTCTTGTGTTTTTGTCTTTGTGTGGCACTGCTGTGGGCTGAGGGAAACGATGTTTCGTTTCATTTAATGTGCACAAGTGCATGAAATGAAACGACACATAAAGTGTTTCTGATTCTGAACTGATCCCCAGCCAGTTCCCTATTTAAGCTAGCTTGCTAGCTAATGTTACATTGATCATACCTGTAAAACTCCCAGTAATATTTGTTTCAACAGTGTAGCTCACCTGGCCTTTATTGGAGACAGGCCTTTATGTTGTAGTTATATCAATTTAAAAACTCGGAGACTCATTCCAGTTCGTGATGGTGAGTGTTTAAAGTGGATGTGGAGGAGCTCCATCGTACATGGTAACAATTGTCAAGCTAACATAAATGTTTACTTAGTTATTTAAATGTGTGCCAGCTCATATTAGCTAGCTACTGTGAACTTATGCTAACGTTATAGCTTCAAGTAGCCCACATTAACACCCATTGCTCATTATGGCATAAATTAGCGTTATATAAGAGTTCAGTTAAAAGCATATTAATTCCTTCCATAATTAACCTAAATCCTTCCTGTCGTGTGTGTGTGTGTGTGTGTGTGTGTGTGTGTGTGTGTGTGTGTGTGTGTGTGTGTGTGTGTGTCAGCCAGGTCAGGGTTTACCAAAACATGGCAAATAAAAAAGGTGGACATGAGGACAAATTTTGTTGGCTCAAAACAGCAGTGTGTAAGTAGGACGAAGACCCCTGTAACATTATAATGTTCCAGTCGAGAAAGACCTCATAGAAAATGAATGATGGGCTAAAACAAATGTTAAATAGTTGTTAAACAAGAACTATTAAATAATTAATATTTCATATTATTTTAATATTTATAATTATTTATCATATTTAATAAATAATAAAGTATAATGATAATAATAAATTATTAAAATAATAAATTATAGTTATTTATAATGTTTAATAAACAATAAATTATAATTATTAAAATAGATTATAATTATTTATAATATTTAGTAAATATTAAATAATAAATGTTAAATAATTGTTAAATAATAACAACAGTAAAACAATCTGTTATGGGCATCAGCAGCAACACAGAGGGGCAGAAACGGGGAGTCTCGGGTGTAGTTTCACAGTTGCAGTCTTGATCAATCCCCCCACCAAGTTGTAATGACATCTGTGCCCTTAGGACCAAGAACAAGTAATATTTGGTAGTGAAGTCAAAACAGGGCAGTGTTAAATTTCATCTTTAAGGATAAGAGAACAACTCAACAGCAAAATAAGTCACACTATATTTGTCTTACTCAACGAAATGGAAAGTATTCATAAATGACACAAAACAGAATATAAAAGGGCTGACAAATGAGTATCATTGGTCAAGAGACAGGAATGCATGTAAAAAAATATATCCAATAATTTTATCCACAAATATTACCACGACTAAAGGCAATGAGGTATAAACTTGCAGGGGAAGTGAAATCATTTCTGATTTTAATAACTCTAGTAATAAGGTCTTCGTAGCCTCTGTTTCAGCAAATTTTCAGGCTACTGCCCACTATAAATAGACATTTTCAACAATTATTCTCCTACTGCTGATAGACAATAGCTGATAAAAAAAAGATTTTTAAAAAAAGACAAAGCTTTGAAAACATAAATATATGCTGTAATAATATTTTCTGGCATTTCAAACATTCACTTCCACACAAAACATCTCTATGTAAGAATAAAAAAAAGGAATAAAGCGGTCAAAGCCATGGTAATACAGTCCATGTAAAATATTTTGATTTCAAGGTCTGTGTAAAAGGTCCATATCTGTCCAAACCAGTTAACACGCAGAACAAGAGAACACGGAGTCAGACGGGCTGACACTAACAGGGACTAGATCTGGACACTAACAGGGACTAGATCTGTACACTAACAGGGACTAGATCTGGACACCAACAGGGACTAGATCTGTACACTAACAGGGACTAGATCTGGACACTAACAGGGACTAGATCTGGACACCAACAGGGACTAGATCTGGACACTAACAGGGACTAGATCTGTACACTAACAGGGACTAGATCTGGACACCAACAGGGGCTAGATCTGTACACCAACAGGGACTAGATCTGTACACTAACAGGGAGTAGATCTGGACACTAACAGGGACTAGATCTGTACACCAACAGGGACTAGATCTGGACACCAACAGGGACTAGATCTGTACACCAACAGGGACTAGATCTGTACACTAACAGGGACTAGATCTGTACACTAACAGGGACTAGATCTGTACACTAACAGGGACTAGATCTGGACACCAACAGGGACTAGATCTGGACACTAACAGGGACTAGATCTGGACACCAACAGGAACTAGATCTGTACACCAACAGGGACTAGATCTGGACACTAACAGGGACTAGATCTGGACACTAACAGGGACTAGATCTGTAAACTATCCAAACGTGGAACAGCTGAGGCGACAGTAATGCATAAAGAGATACCAGCCAATACTGCTGATCGCCCTGAAAGCACCACAAGTGGCATGTCGTTTAAAGTGCTGGGTCGCTCATACCAGGGGCCGAATGTATAAAACTTTGTGTATACTTGGGTGTAGCAATGTGTGTACACGCAAAACAGGGAACACGCATAAGCAGTCTTTATAAAACCCTTCGTACGTCTGTTCCCACCTGTTTTTTTTCCTCGTAGTTTCAATATCCTGAAATTGTGCGCATGCGTACGAGCTTTCTGACCACGCCCACAATGTACTATAAATGGCTTCAGACACACCTCCGATTGGCTGGTTGCATATAAAGGCCAAAGGTTTAGTTTAATTGGTCGCGAGAAGGAATATTAATAAAGCAAAGTGTAATGTCACATAGCGGTTCTAATGTCCACACTAGCTGACTTTGTAACTTGTGGCTAAGGTTAAGTTAGCTCTTATGACGTCATTCATAGGTAAACATACTGCCAATAGCATCTTAGTTACTATACTAGACGGCCAAACAACACAAAAACGCACTGCCTACTTATTCTATTGTTCTCACATTGTTTTAAAAACCCACAATGCACAGAGGCGAAAAGTATCTGTGGCATACCTCCTGCCGTCGGTAGGGGCGCTACTTTAGGAAACCCTCCTGTGGGTCATATTAGAGGACAAACCACCCGTGTGGTCATATGGGTTGGAGGACTTGTTGGTCTGTTATAACACTAACGGGACTCAAAAGACTGCGTATACGGTATGCATGGTGTGATGTGAAAGCTGTATGAACATTCTTACCGCCGTGGAGTTTCGCACAGTGGGAAAGCTGCGTGGGAAGAGGCGTAAGTAGAGTTTTCATGTGTACGTACAGTTTAGACATTTGGCCCCCGGACTTGGCAATCTGGACTGTTATGCAGACCTCACCAATCACAACCACATACAGTAGCAAGAGTGTCTACCCAGATAGCAAAACTGCTGTGGCCCGGACCCGTCCCACACCCGACACCTTCATCCGGCCCACATACCGCGTGGAATGGTGGCACTTGGGCGGCCCGCTCCTGTTCGCCAGATCTGGGCCAGAACCAAGCCATAGCAATGCCGCATGTGCCACATATTTGCCAAAGGTGGGCCATATTTGTTTTGTGATATGTGGGATATATTCAGCATTTACCACACGGGCCACTTCAGGGTCCCATCCAGACCACATGTTGCCCAGACCACCACACCTTTGCCAGAAAAGGCCCACATGTGATTTGGCACATTTGGGCCATATTTGCTGTTATACATGTGGGCCACTTCAGGCTCACATCCATTTTGTCAGGGCCATCAGTGCCGCATCACTGCCTGAAGTGGCCCACACCCGGATGCTGTCCGGGTAGAGTGGGTAAATGGACCCAGTGCCCATGTAGATCAGACCTGATACGAGACCTCCGACGGTAGAATACACAACCACAAAAACCGCAGCGTGATAACGAGTTTATCACAAAATAAATACAGACACGCTGCAGAGAAAAGCACTCGTTTTTCAGTTCAGAGCTACAGGTTGTGATTCCATGCACCGCTCACACACACACACACACACACACACACACACACACACACACAGACACACATGCTGATGCAGCCTCACATTCAGACGCATTAGTGATGTGTACATTCTGACCCAGTTACACATTCTCTGTCTGGTGACAGATGGCACGCGGCGGACGTGGTCCCCGGGGTCTGGGTACTGGGAGACCGGGATGCTTTAACCTGCTGGGCACTCTCTGAGACTGACTCCACCAAACACCTTAGACAGCCTCTCGAAGGAGACCGGGTCCCCGTTGATCCTCATGTTCTGGATGCAGCCCAGGAAGGACGACGTGACCGGGAGGGTCGCTGGGGCAGGCGTCTCTGCAGGACAAGGTAACAAGCTGTGAGCCCTCAGAGCTGGCACCATTCCTGCCTGTCTTCCTTCTTTCTCCCCCCCCCCTTCTCCCCCCCAATTGTACTTGGCCAATTACCCCACTCTTCTGAGCCGTTCTGGTCTCTGCTCCGCCCCCCCCCCCTCTGCTGATCCGGGGAGGGCTGCAGACTACCACGTGCCTCCTCCCATACATGTGGAGTCACCAGCCGGAGGATCACGCTATTCCCCTCAGCTCCCCCTCCCCCCCCCCCCCGAACAGGCGCCCCAACCGACCAGAGGAGGCGCTAGTGCAGCGACCAGGACACATCCCCACATCCGGCTCCCCACCCGCAGACACGGCTGATTGTGTCTGTGGGGACGCCCGACCAAGCCGGAGGTAATACGGGGATTCGAACCGGCGACCCCCGTGTTGGTAGACATGGAATAGACCACCACACTACCCGGACGCCCCCTTTCTTTCTTCATGAATATGCCTGTTTAAAAATGTCTCCTTGTTTCATGTTGTCTGGCATGAAAGAGGCAGATTACACACTGGATGGATAGCTACAGACACACATACACACACACACAGGACATACAGGACGTACACACATACAGGACGTACACACATACAGGACATACACACATACAGGACATACACACATACAGGACATACACACATACAGGATATACACACATACAGGATATACACACATACAGGACATACACACATACAGGACATACACACATACACACATACACACATACAGGACATACACACATACACACATACACACATACAGGACATACACACATACAGGACATACACACATACACACACACAGGACATACAGGACATACACACATACAGGACATACACACATACAGGATATACACACATACAGGACATACACACATACAGGACATACACACATACAGGATATACACACATACAGGACACACAGGATGTACACACATACAGGATATACACACATACAGGACACACAGGATGTACACACATACAGGATATACACACATACAGGACATACAGGACATACACACATACAGGATATACACACATACAGGACACACAGGATGTACACACATACAGGATATACACACATACAGGACATACAGGACATACACACATACAGGATATACACACATACAGGATATACACACATACAGGACATACACACATACAGGACATACACACATACACACATACACACATACAGGACATACACACATACAGGACATACACACATACAGGACATACACACATACACACATACAGGACATACACACATACAGGACATACACACATACACACATACAGGACATACACACATACAGGACATACACACATACACACATACACACATACAGGACATACACACATACAGGACATACACACATACACACATACAGGACATACACACATACAGGACATACACACATACAGGACATACACACATACAGGACATACAGGACATACACACATACAGGACATACACACATACAGGACATACAGGACATACACACATACAGGACATACACACATACAGGACATACAGGACATACAGGATATACACACATACACACATACAGGACATACAGGATATACACACATACACACATACAGGACATACACACATACAGGACATACACACATACACACATACAGGACATACACACATACAGGACATACACACATACAGGACATACAGGACATACACACATACAGGACATACACACATACAGGACATACAGGACATACAGGATATACACACATACACACATACAGGACATACACACATACAGGACATACACACATACACACATACAGGACATACACACATACAGGACATACACACATACAGGACATACACACATACAGGATATACACACATACAGGACATACACACATACAGGACATACAGGACATACAGGATATACACACATACACACATACAGGACATACACACATACAGGACATACACACATACACACATACAGGACATACACACATACAGGACATACACACATACACACATACAGGACATACACACATACAGGACATACACACATACAGGATATACACACATACAGGACATACACACATACAGGACATACAGGATATACACACATACACACATACAGGACATACACACATACAGGACATACACACATACACACATACAGGACATACACACATACAGGACATACACACATACACACATACAGGACATACACACATACAGGACATACAGGACATACACACATACACACATACAGGACATACAGGAGATACACATATGACTGATATGACCGTATACACAACTAACCAACTAATTGATCAAGTCCATCCGCCTGCGGCTTGGTGCAGCATGTGGCACTTACCCGGGAGGCCGCCCACATACAGCGGGTCCTTGGTCAGCGTGGTGGGGGACGACGGCGGCCCGATTTTGTAGTGGCCTGTTGTGTCCACATGCAGCTGCACAACGTTTTTCCTCTTGATCACTGTGAAGACACACATGGAAACCCTTGAAATGCAAAACACCATCAACCATTACTGGTTCCCCTTTTCTTGGATTTTCTCCCCAGTTGTACTTGGCCAATTACCCCACTCTTCCAAGCCGTCCCGGTCGCTGCTCCACCCCCTCTGTCAATCCGGGTGGGGCTGCAGACAACCACATGTCTCCTCCCATACATGTTGAGTCGCCAGCTGTTTCTTTTCACCTGACAGTGAGGAGTTTCACCAGGGGGCCGCTGCGTGTGGGAGGGATCACACTATTCCCCCGTTCCCCCTCCCCCTTGAACAGGCGCCTCGACTGACCAGAGGAGGCGCTAGTGCGACCGGGACACACACCCACATCCGGCTTCCCACCCGCAGACACGGCTGATTGTGTCTGTAGGGACGCCCGCCCAATCCGGAGGTAACACGGGGATTCGAACTGGCGATCCCCATGTCGGTAGGCAACAGAATAGGCCACTACACCACCTGGACGCCCCTTACTGGTCCTTTTACAACCTGATGGTATGATGGTTACTGGTCCTTTTACAACCTGATGGTATGATGCTGTGGGGGAAATCTCGTTGAAAACTTGTGGAACATGTCACCGCACCTGAAATCTTGTGGAACATCCCGTCGCACAGCGTGGTCTTGGGCATGACGGCCACCTTGAACTCCCCTGCTCCATTGTTAACCTGGGCCACCACCTGTGAACGGGAGCACACGCCAACTGAGCACAGCCACCGCAGTGATCCTGGGTGGACGTTTGCAAGAGCTAGCTAGCTAAGTTTTGAAAACTACCTGCAAAAGAATCCGCCCCCTCACTTCTGCCTGAGAACCTCATGTACGCTCAGACTGATTGACAGCCAGTAGTAGGGGCCAATGGGGATGCCGGCTTGCAAAGAACTCCCCTGATTGGCTGATCAGGAGCGGGTATAGAGAGAACGAGCTCTGTTTACGGCGGAGGTGGCTAACCGTGTGCCATGGAGAGCCACGTGTATGCAGGTTTTCACCCCAGCCGGACTCCACACAGGGTGATTTCACAGATTAGCAACCCTTCAACCAAAGAGGAGGGATGTATCAGTGAAGTTAGCTGGCGTGGAGTCGGACTGGCACATGGTTTACAGCATCTAGCACGGGACGGTCACAGAGACCGGCTGTTTTCTCAGTGCGTCTACCTACTTGATAGCTGTCAGGGTGTAGAAGGAGTTTGAACAAGTATTATAAAAAGTATTCTACACTAAAATACGGAATACCTACGTGTGAATGAGAGGGAGGACAGCCGAATGGTGAGGATGCAAGGAGTAGAGGTGACGGAGGCAGATGAGTTTAAAACCTTGGGGTCAACTGTCCAAAGTAACGGGGAGTGCAGAAGAGAGGTGAAGAAGAGAGTGCAGGCAAGGTGGAGTGGGTGGAGAAGATTGCAGGAGTGATTTGTGACAGAAGGGTACCAGCAAGAGTTAAAGGGGATGTTTACAAGATGGTTGTGAGACCAGCTATTTTTTTGGGGGGGGGGGGATTTTTCTCCCCAATTGTACTTGGCCGATTACCCCACTCTTCCGAGCCGTCCCGGTTGCTGCTCCACCCCCTCTACCGATCTGCAAACTACCACATGCCTCCTCCCATACATGTGGAGTCACCAGCCACTTCTTTTCACCTGACAGTGAGGAGTTTCACCAGGGGGACGTAGCGCATGGGAGGATCACGCTATTCCCCCCCAGTTCCCCCTCCCCCCCGAACAGGTGCCCTGACCGACCAGAGGAGGCGCTAGTGCAGCAACCAGGACACATACCCACATCCGGCTTCCCACCCGCAGACACGGCCAATTGTGTCTGTAGGGACGCCCGACCAAGCTGGAGGTACCACGGGGGATTCGATCCGGCGATCCCCGTGTTGCAAGGCAACGGAATAGACCACCACGCCACCCAGATGCCCCTACAATCCTGGTGAAGGGGAGGGGAGGAACTGGTGAAGGGGGGGGGGAACTGGTGAAGGGGAGGGGGGTAACTGGTGACGGGGAGGGGGGGAACTGGTGAAGGGGAGGGGGGGAACTGGTGAAGGGGAGGGGGGGAAACATCAGTGTTCAAGCATCAGAATGTCATCTCCCTTCCAAGGCCTCACCTCTCCTCTGAGCATATAGAGGCTGAGATGGTGGCCCTCAGTGGGGCCAAGTCCGCCCCTGCCAGACTCCCCCACGTGCAGCAGAACCCCGGTCAGACTCCTCGGCCGGATCTCAAACAGAAGCTCAAAACCGGAGCCCACGACGAATGCATCGTCTGAAACATGGAACAGCATTACACCGTGGTCACTGTTGTTAGCCGTTGTCATCTGGTCAGGAGCCACAGCTCGAAGGAGAAGGCCCTGAAAGGTACCTACCGATGCAGGACACCCACACTTCCTCAGCCCAAGACCTGTCTTGTGTGGGAATACTCACCGATAATGACATGGGCCCTCTTTCCGGAGAAATAAGCCCCGTCCTGGACGGGTCCGTCAAAGCAAGGCCCCGCACCCTGGTTGCTGTTTGGCTCTGGCATGAGGTCGCCGTTCATCTTGAAGTTGCGAATGCATCCAAAAACACTTTGTTTCGGCAGAATCTTCCACTTAAAGAGTGAAGAAACGAAGGTTTCAGACGGCGTGATTCTTATCGTTTGCGTATGTGCGGGCTTATGCCTTTTAATCGTTCACCTTTAATTCTCTGTGGAGGTATTCAGGGGCGCTGCCTATGTGTATGGGGGGCACGAATTCCATGGACGCCACCTCGTCACTTGTTAGCTGGCCGTCCTGTGCCCTGATTCCATCTACAACCAACCGGAACTTCCTCCTTTCCAAACTAAATATGATCTGCAAGCGAAAAAAACAGAAGAAGGAACGAATGAAGGAGTGTATTCCTACATGGTGCCGGGGACGTAGCGCAGCGCTGCAGACCTTCGCTCTGGAATCGGAGCGGTTTGACGTGGGAAAAGGAGCAAGCTACTGACCGAGTGCCACTTCCCGTCGTTGTATTTTTCCCGGTTGAAGATCTCGTTCTGTTTGCCTACAGACAGTCTGATCCTGCCCTTGGACAGGTACAGCGCGAGGTGAGAGCGCCCTCCCCTGGTGGCGACAAAAAACAGCAGGCCCTCAGGGGACCGGGTCCTGACGTCTAGAGAGAAGTGGGGCCTAGGGAGACGGAGATATAATCACTTGTGTGTGTCTTTGTGTGTGCATGCTGTACACATGTGTGTTTGAAGTTGTGAATCCTACTGCAGTGAGAGAGTCTGCTTACCTGGGCTGCAGCGCCGGTGGTGGGAGTCTGTAAGTCAGGCTGCTGACTGGGCCCCCCATGCGATAAGCATGCTGCACCACGGCCGGCGGTGCACACGCCGACAGACTGTCGTTTACCGCTGCCGTAGCGACATCCTACCACGACACACAAGACAGACACAGGACAAAGGCACTCAGTGCGAGGCGCAAACTCGGGGCCGAGCCGGTATCGCCGTCCGCCATCTTTCCGACGAGGGTTTGGACGAATGTCGGTCTCGTTCTGACCAACGACTGTACAGACATGCAGAAAAGCACGACCGTCGCTCCGCAGTTGTGGAGCCGAGATGGAATCGACACCGCGGCCTCCTCTGCTCGACCCTACCCGCCGCCGCCGCTCCGGCAGAAACATGCGCGCACACACACGAGTCTGTATGAGGGTCAGACACGAGCGTTTCTGTGACGCTGTACTCTTGATAGAGACACCACCGATAAGCATGCGGCCTGACACGCTGGGATCAGCGACACAATGACAGCGGAGCCTTTCGTCAGCCACGTATAACCCAGACGGCTCCGCTTAAGGCCACCGGTGCTCGTAAAGCTGCACCAAATACTGATCACCAGAAAGTCACCGACTGTAAAGCGGGACCGCAGCCACGAGCCACAGCTTGATCGGGGTGTGTGATGTAAGTTATATAGGTGTACGTCGTTGGATAGACCCCCCGGTTTGACCCCAGGGATTACACAGAGGCTTGCTGGTTGTGCCAGGAGGGTTAAGCGAGGTCGGCATGCAGGTTGGAATGCGCTCTCAATGGGTATTTGATATCGCGAAGAGATATGAGTCATCTCAGGTTTGATTTCCGTTGAAGATCGCTGATATAAACCCCCAGGCTTTTCTACGAGAAGCGGTAGACTAGTTTGTGCCCAGCCAGTGTTCTTGTGTGTGGGTGCTTTTGTTTTTTAGTCAAATGGACCCGTTGTTGTTAGGATTAACACCATTTCTGAAGGACAGCGGGCGGCATTGCACCGCCCAATTATATTACACACTGTAGTTACACTCTGTTCTTTCCTCGTTTTGCTAAAAACTGAGGAGCTCATCACTCGTGAATCAAATCTGGAGCAAAATTCAAATCCATCCCCACATGGTGATCTGTAGCGAGAGTAGGGTGCAGGTGGAGGAGAGCCTGGAGAGGTGGAGGTATGCACCGGAGAGAAGAGGAATGAAAGTCAGTAGGAGCAAGATGGAATACCTATGTGTGAATGAGAGGGAGGACAGTGGAATGGTGAGGATGCAAGGAGTAGAGGTGACGAGGGCGTATGAGTTTAAATACTTGGGGTCAACTGTCCAAAGTAACGGGGAGTGCAGGAGAGAGGTGAAGAAGAGAGTGCAGGCAGGGTGGAGTGGGTGGAGAAGAGTGTCAGGAGTGATGTGTGACAGAAGGGTACCAGCAAGAGTTAAAGGGAAGGTTTACAAGATGGTAGTGAGACCAGCTATGTTATATGGTTTGGAGACAGTGGCACTGATGACAAGACAGGAGGTGGAGCTGGAGGTGGCAGAGATGAAGATGATAAGATTTTCATTGTGGCGACCCCACACAGGAGCAGCTGAAAGTAGTACTAATAGTAGTAGTGATGGTGATAGTAGTGGTCGTAGTAGTGGCAGTAGTAGTGACAGTGGTAGTAGTGGCAGTAGTAGTAGTGACGGTGGTAGTAGTGGCAGTAGTAGTAGTGGTGGTGGTAGTAGTGGTAGTACTAATAGTAGTTTTGGTAGTAGTAGTAGTAGTGGTGGTGGTGGTGGTGGTAGTAGTAGTGGTATTAGTAGTAGTAGTAGTACTGGTGGTAGTGGTAGTAGTAGTAGTAGCAATAGTGGCCATAGTGGTAGTGGTGGTTGTAGTAGTAGCAATGGTGGTAATAGTGGTGGTGGGAGTAGTGGTAGTAGTAATGGTAATAGTAGTGGTATTAGTAGTAGTAGTAGTAGTAGTGGTATTATTAGTAGTAGTAGTGGTAGTGGTGGTGGTGGTGGTGGTGGTGGTTGTAGTAGTAGTGGTGGTGGTAGTAGTAGTATTGGTGGTGGTAGTAGTAGTGGTAGTATTAGTAGTGGTGGTAGTATTAGTAGTAGTAGTGGTAGTAGTAGTAGTGGTGGTGGTGGTAGTAGTGGTAGTGGTAATAGTGGTGGTAGTAGTAGTGGTAGTGGTAATAGTGGTGGTAGTAGTAGTAGTAGTGGTAGTAGTAGTAGTAGTAGTAGTTGTCGTAGAGTTCCAGTCTGTAAAGTTTACTTACAAACAAGAGAATGTACTCAGAGTTCCAGTTTGTAATAGTGTATTTAAACTCGACACAGTAGGAGACCAGTCTGTGTTGTTACACTTCATGATATTAGAATCCCCAATTCTAACTTGCA